>NW_025814497.1:0-239812 GCF_018902025.1 Drosophila willistoni | reverse complement strand
TGTAGTTTTTTGTGTTATTTTAATTATGCCACGTATTAAGGACTTTCGGGCGTCTCAGCAGTCGCATAATAGGAAATTAAGGAATACATTGAATAGGAGCGTTTTTCATACGTAGAAGCAGAGAGGCAGAGAAATTTAGTATATCAGCAAACGCGTAGGGAAAACTTAAGTTCATCGACTAGGCGGGAGAACAGGATCTTGATACTGTTCGTCGGTCTACTAGTAGGCGCGACATTAACTTTAGGTTAGTAGAACAAATTTGCAATTCATTAGGGATAGGGTACGACGATCAATCCATCGAACAGGCAGACAGAACAGGCAACAAATACACACGCCGATCGAATCTTGGAAGAGACTCAAAATATAGGGAAAGAGAACAATCAGAAAATACAGAAGAACATAGGGTACGACGATCAAATCCATCGAACAGGCAGGCAGAACAGGCGACAAATATACGACGGCGATCGAATCATAGAAGTGACTCAAACTATAGGGAAAGGGAACAAGCAGAAAATACAGAAGAACATAGGGTACGACGATCAAATCCTTTGAATATATACCGACGGAACATAGAAAGAGAGCAAGATAGAAATCGTAGATCACAGGATAGAAGAAACGAGCAGCTAGGGCGATTGAACAAGCACGTAACACTCTGGCACGCCGAAGTGCAAGACGTTAGCCAACGAGTGAGTCAGCATAGGAGCGTTAGTGAAAATAGCATAGCAGAGAATACTAGAAACGCGTTACGTAATAGACAAAACCGTGCGAATACTCCTAGGGATCCTAGTAATCCAACACGTCGACCTAATTTAGAATTTTGATGGTAAATTCAATAGAATAGTGAAGTTAGGCCCCAGTCGAATTTGCTACTGTTGTAAGGGTCTCTGGTTTCCATAAAGTGAAGTTAAAGTCTCGCGAGTTCTTAGAAAATAGTGGAAGTGGACTGAAAATCCAACGGTCACCTACAGGGCCTAATTGTCTGAGATCGAAGGAGAATCTCGATTATGAAAATAATTTTGTTTTTTTTTTTTGGGGATTTTTTGTTTCTTTATTTTTGTTTATTTTCTTTTTTATTCATTTATTATTTATTTATTTTTTATTTATTTATTTATTAATAAATAGAAGAAAAAAACCAAATTGGTCGGTTTCGAGTTGGGAATCGAACCAGGGACATTCCGATCGCCAAGCAAACACTCTATCGGCACAGCCACCGAGATATATACGAAGATGAATATTTCCTAATATTCTTTCCACAGAGGCATATCCTATTCGCATTGTCGCTGTTTTGTCGAAAATTAAAATTTTGGTCGAGCGAGCTATTGAAATGCGATGTTGTACAACTTCACGTCACACACACACTACGAAGCCTGAGCATGTACCGACGAGTGTACACATACATAGACAGAACGAAATCACAAGCGACGTAGGCATGCCTTCGTCGTTCTGTAGTCTGTGCTAAACTGAATTATTTTCGTAGCTGCTTGGCCCTCTCCCCACTTTACGCTCTCATTGAGAGTACTAGCGTTCGGGTTTTCCCGTTGTTTCTGGGGTTCCATGACTAGGCAAGCTAAAATAAATATAAACGACCCAAATTATATTTCATCCTTTGAAAAACTAGAATATCTGCTTATGAATGATCCTATACTTGCATATCCCAATTTCAAAAAACCATTTTTCCTAACCACAGATGCTAGCAATATAGCTTTAGGTGCGTTCCTCTCACAGGACCATAGACCTATTTCTTATGGTAGTAGAACACTTAACAAACACGAACTTAATTATTCAGCCATAGAAAGGAATTACTATCTATTGTATGGGCAACCAAATATTTTAGACCATACCTTTTCGGTAGAAAGTTCGAGATTCTAAACGACCATAAGCCTTTAGTATGGCTCAACAATATAAAAGAACCAAATATGAAACTTCAAAGATGGAAAATAAAACTAAATGAATTTGATTACAATTAAATATTTACCAGGCAAAGAAAATCGCGTAGCAGATGCCCTTTCCAGAATTAAAATAGATGAAAACTTTTTAGGATCAACAGAAAGCACAGCAGCTACAATACATAGTGCTCATGAGGATAATGAAAATTACATTCCAATAGGTAGAAAAACCCATTAATTATTTCAACAGGCAAATAGAATTCATTAGAGGTTCAGACGACAAAGCAGAAACAACAACTTACTTTTATAAAACAAACATAAAATATAATCATATAATCATAAGATATCTTGCAGTAAGCACACTGTACTATATTTTCATAATGAACAAGATTTTCCATATTCCAACAAGCTTTTATTGAATAATACAATCAAACGCAAATACAAAAACCTCGAAATCTAGCATTAAGTTAGAGGACCTTCAAACGTTTGCACAATTTAAAGAAATAATCCTAAAACAACATAAAGAATTATTACATCCAGGAATCGAAAAAATGATTACTTTGTTTAAAGAAAAATATTATTTTCCCGATTTTCAAAACCTAATTCAAAACATAATTAATGAATGCTCAGTATGCAATATCGCAAAGACAGAAAATAATGAGTAAGTCGTCGCGCCGACTTTGGTATACCATGCACCAAGTAAATCTATTTTTTTACTAGTTATATGCATGGGTTAAAGTCGAAAACAGACAGCTACGACCGGATGAAGCTTGGTATATATGTATATTATAGAATTAACAGATAAATATGTCGGTGCGTCCGTCCGGACGAGGAAGAACGAGGTAGAAATATAACACTATCATTAAAGTGTTATATCAGTTATACTTCTGTAAAGTAGAAAATCTAAGTTTTGAATTTTTGTGAACATGACATTGTTGTACCTGTCGCTTATCGTCGTATTGGAAATCCCTACCTTTTCCCCATCGGAAGTACCTGGATCTGAGATTTTTTCCATGGGCGCCTGAAATTGCATAATTTCTTTGCAGGTACAGACCCAAACATCTGCACCTGGAGCCAACGGTCGTATGTGTAACTTTACCTCCTTCTCATCGGAAGTACCTGTGAGTGAGGTTTTTGTAAATGGGAAATAGAAAAGCATTGCGCCATTTCAATATTGCACGTGCAGATCAAGAATGATGTACCTGTTAGTACGATTAAGAACAACTGTTTCAGGTTTCGGTCAATGGACGTTGGGAAAAAGTTGAATATAGTGAAATTTCTTCACTGATTTGGGATTCGCACACGATTCATTCAAAATCTATCTTCAAAGTGTTAACATCGTGTTCTGCTAGTGTTTAGGTGCCAAATAAAATATTAAAGTGATTTTTAATTTTCCAAAAAGTAATACATAGTGGTGTCAAGTAAATAGTGTTTTGTGGGATTGCAAAAGTAATCTGTAGCAAAATAAATCCGTTGTATAGTTTTTGATGTCACTTCTTTGTTTGAAAAATTGTAAGTAATTTTTTACAATATTATTATATTCTCTACTTGAACCAAAAATAGTTTTTTTCAAAACTTTTTATTTTCCTTTTCATTATAATTTTATTTGCCCATACTCTACCAAAAATTGTTTTTTTTTTCAAAACTTTTTTATTTCCTTTTCATTATAATTTTATTTACCCATACTTTATTCACATATATGTATATTCTATATACATATTCCTAAACCTTATTTTTTACATATACCTTATTTTTATTTTTTTTATACATATATCCCTTTATTTTATATACTCTATTCATATGTAGGTATATTCTATATACATATTCCCAATCCTTATTATTTACATATACGTTATTTTTATTTTTTATACATTTATCTCTCTTTTATATACATATAACATTTTTGTATGTACATATAACCTTTATCAGATTTTGATTTTTCAAGTGTAGTTTTTTTGTGTTATTTTAATTATGCCACGTATTAATAGACTTTCGGCGTCTCAGCAGTCGCATAATAGGAGATTAAGGAATACATTGAATAGGAGCGTCCTTTCATACGTAGAAGCAGAGAGGCAGAGAAATTTAGTATATCAGCAAACGCGTAGGGAAAACTTAAGTTCATCGACTAGCGCGGGACAACAGGCTCTTGATACTGTTCGTCGGTCTACTAGTAGGCGCGACATTAACTTTAGGTTCGTAGAACAAATTTGCAATTCATTAGGGCATAGGGTACGACGATCAAATCCTTTAAACAGACAGACAGAACAGGCAACAAATACGCAGAGCCGATCGAATCGTAGAAGAGACTCAAACTATAGGGAAGCGAACAAGCAGAAAATACAGTAGGACATAGGGAACGACGATCAATTCCATCGAACAGGCAGGCAGAACAGGCGACAAATACCCAACGGCGTAGAAGAGACTCAAACTATAGGGAAAGGGAACAAGTAGAAAATACAGAAGGACAGGGTACGACGATTAAATCCTTTGAACAGACAGACAGAACAGGCAACAAATACACAACGCCGATCGAATCGTAGAAGAGACTCAAACTATAGGGAAAGGGAACAAGCAGAAAATACAGAAGAACATAGGGTACGACGATCAAATCCATCGAACAGGCAGGCAGAACAGGCGACAAATATACGACGGCGATCGAATCATAGAAGTGACTCAAACTATAGGGAAAGGGAACAAGCAGAAAATACAGAAGAACATAGGGTACGACGATCAAATCCTTTGAATATATACCGACGGAACATAGAAAGAGAGCAAGATAGAAATCGTAGATCACAGGATAGAAGAAACGAGCAGCGTAGGGCGATTGAGCGGGCACGTAACACTCTGGCACGCCGAAGTGCAAGAATTGCAGCCCAGATGGACAATCGCGCAGCTATTAGAAACGTTAGCCAACGAGTGAGTCAGCATTGGAGCGTTAGTGAAAATAGAATAGCAGAGAATACTAGAAACGCGTTACGTAATAGACAAAACCGTGCGAATACTCCTAGGGATCCTAGTAATCCAACACGTCGAATAGTTAGAATTTTTGAAGGATAAATTCAAAAGAATAGTAAAGTTAGGCCCCAGTCAAATTTGCTACTGTTGTAAGGGTCTCTGGTTTCCCCATAAAGTGAAGTTAAAGTCTCGCGAGTTCTTAGAAAATAATTATGACTTTAGAGCTTCGATTTTTGAAATTGCTAATCAGTTTCCTCCTACTGATGGCAACTTCACATTCTGTTCCACTTGTTTTGCCCATATTTCAAGAAACACCCTGCCCAAGTTTGCCATTTCACATGGATTAGATTTCACAACTCGTCCAGAATGTCTTTCAGATTTGCCAATTCTAGAAGAACGTGTCATTTCTCCTCGTCTTCCTTTTATGATAATTAGGGCAACAGGCCACGAGCGTCAAAGCACAATTAAAGGAGCTGTAGTTAAAGTCCCAATTCCTGTCGGTAACATAGTTACTTCGCTCCCGCGAGCATTTAATGATACCGAGGTTATCGAGCTCCACCTCAAACGTACAATGGAATATGGTCACGATTTTATGGCAGAAACCTCAGACCCGCTAGAATCGAAAGGGCACTTAGATTTTTAGTTAACACAGAGTTGTATAGGAAACATAATATTACAATTAATGAGCAAAGGCAAAGGCTTGATTCTTCATCGAAATGAAGAATCTGCCCAATTCATAAACCAAGACAATCCTGTAGAGGAAGCTGAGAAGCTCAACCCCGGCGGTCAGGAAACAATCTTGGAAAATATTCAGGTAGATGATGCCGGCATACAAAGAATAACTATAGGTCCAGGAGAAGGGCAAAGGCCCTTAGATATGATATTAGATTCCGATTGTGAAGAATTAGCCTTTCCTACTATAAGGGGCTCTCCTCATCCTCTCATCGACCAGTTTGTTACCACAGATATAAAAAATTCAGAATTAGCTCCCTTTTTAGTTTACCAAACTCATAGCCACAGTTTTACTTGCCTCCGAAAAGTTAGAGGGCAAGAAATTTGTAGATTCGGGCTACCCAATCCTCCAATGCCCCAAACAGAGATCTTGAGGCCAATTTCCGATGAAGCTGAAAAAAACTGTGACTTTCTGTCACATGAAAATGTGAACCTCAGTTATGAGGAATATAAACTTGCTCTAAGGTCTAGCTTAAAAAGCCCCAAATTTTTCTAAAAAGAACTTTTGCCGAAATCAGATTAATGCTTATAATAAGCATATTCTCTCTATAGAGAGGGCCAATATGGACATTCAGTTCATATTGGATCCGTATGCTTGCTGCAGCTATATAATAAATTATATAAATAAATCCCAAAGAGGCATTTCAAGCTAATGAGGGAAGCTGTAGCTAGTGTTGAGAGAGGAAATTTAACTATTAGGGGAAAGTTACAATATATTGGTCATAAATTCATTTGCGTCACTGAGATCTCTGCTCGGGAAGCTGCCTATTGCTGTTTAGGGATGTCAATGTCCCATATAAGCCATAAGGATAAATTTATCAATACTAGTTTATCAGATCTTCGAGTTAAAATGCTCAAATCTAGACAGCAATTGCAAAGTTTGCCTCAGGATTCAACTGACATCTTTGTTAAAGGGCTACTTGACCATTATGTAGAAAGGCCAAATATTTTTGAGGAACTCTGTTTAGCCGATTTTGCAGCCATTATGAATTTAGCGTTAGGTCTCGTCGCAATACTAGCAGTGAGGAAGAGGGAGAGGTTATAGGAGGTAGTATTGCTTTGCGAGATGGTAGTTGCTTTATCTCTTTAAGAAAGTGGCCTTGCACAATTAGGTATAGGAAATATAATATTAACACTGATAGGCAGAATTACTTGAGGGAATTAGTTATGTTGTATTTTCCATGGAGGGACGAGCAAATTGAATTAGTTCAGAGAAATTGTGAGGAGTTTTACAATGAACATGAGGAAATTATTAGGGCCGGATTCAACAAATACAATGTATTAGACAATTTAGAAGACGCACTTAGAAGAGCAATGGAAAACGAAGGTAGAGATTTAGAGGATAATCTAGAAGAACAAGTTGTACTTGACGAGGAGTTTAGAGTTTTAGCATTTCCTGAAATTAGCTCTCAGCTCAATCTGTTAAATTTAAATGGCAATGACCAACCACAGGATACAGACAATGATATCCGAATTATTAAACTCCCGCCAATAATTTCGCCTGAAAATCTGGCAAGTGTTGTTAGGTCTCTTAATTTTAGGCAGAAAACTTTTCTCACTCATGTTCTTCACAATGTGAAGAACAATGAAATTTTCCATGAGTTTGTAGGTGGCGGTGCAGGTGTTGACAAAAGTAGGCTTATTTCTGCAATTTTTCAGTCGCTTTCTGTAGAGTATAATCGTAGGAGAGGAAACGACCCAAATACTGTTAAGATTCTTTTTTGCGCTCCAACAGGAAAATCTGCTTTTGGAATTGTAGGTTCCACACTACATTCCATGTTTTCTCTTTCCATTAACCAGTCTGGGTCTGCTTTTAGGGATTTAAGTTCTGATCTACTGAATACTCTTCGAACTAGGTTCATAGATCTAAAACTTATAATTATTGATGAGATATCTATGGTGGGTGCTAAAATGTTTTCTTATTTAGATTCTCGCCTCAAGCTGATTTTTCATAATCGAGATTCTCCTTTTGGGGGCATTTCTGTAATCGTGTTCGGCGATCTCAGACAATTACGCCCTGTAGGTGACCGTTGGATTTTTCAGTTCACTTCTTCATCTCACGACCCTTATAGCATCCTTGTTGGTCCTTCTTTGTGGGAACGCTTTAAGTTTTTTGAACTCACAGAGATTATGCGACAGCGCGACGATCAACCTTTTGCTTTAGCATTGAATAACATGGCATCCGGCCAAATGACCCCTATAGATATTGATTTCTTTAGGACTAGAATTTTTGACGCTAGTCAAGTTCCAGATGAAGCAATTCATCTATTTCTTAGTAATAGGGATACAGATTTTTACAACAGGGCAAAATTATCTTCTATTCCCACTGAGGAATATATTTTTGATTATGTAGACTTTATTAAAGCTGCTCATTTTAATGAAACAGCTAGAAACAAGTATTTAGAAGATGTCAAGGGTTTTAAAACTTCTGATACTCAAGGTTGTGTAGTCGTCTTATTTTAAAAACCACTGCCAATTATATGATGACTGTCAATGTAGACACGGCAGATGGACTCGTGAATGTAGCCACAGGGACGCTAATGGATATAGATTTCAATACATCCAATATTCCTTTAATTCTTTGGATACAATTATTAGATGACAGTGTAGGAGTGAACGCTCGAGCTAAACTTTGCCATCGTGCACAAAATTCCTGGACCCCATTCAGAAAACAGTAAAAAGTTTTCAATTTAGATCCAATGAGCAAGTCACTATAGATAGAAAACAATTTCCGGTTATAGCTGCAGAAGCTATAACTATTCATAAAAGTCAAGGTGCTACAGGGTAGTGGTCCACACCAGTTCAGGAATGCAACGGGAAGCATTATATGTTGCATGTAGCAGGGAAACTAGTGCCGCAGGCCTTTTTATTGTACAGAACTACAAAAGTTACGTACTGAAAAGGCACTTCGTACACATTTTGATCCACTATTTGATAGCTCCAATTTTAATGTTTTCTTCCATAATACGGAAAATTTGCACTGTCATACTCGGAATGTATCTTCTAATCAACTGATGCTACAGTCATCAATACTGTGTTTTGTAGAGACGTTTGACAATGAAGCTTTCGAAATTCCGGGTTACTCTACAGCAGTGCGACTTGATTGCCCTTCATTAGCCAGCAGTGTTCGACCTAGAAGCGGTATTCTTATATTTATTAGAAATGATTTATTGCAGAATACCAGTCTGTGCTCTAGTGGTCAATAGATCGAATAGCTTAACCGCACCTGTTTTGAATTTGCTCTTATGAAATATAGCGCTTTATGTATTTTGGTTGTTTATAGAAGTCCAACATATCCTTTGTCAAGATTTAAAGTTGAGTTTGAGAGACTTGTTCAGGAAAATTCAAATGTATTAGGGAACAATTCCTTAATTTTCGGAGATTTTAATATTAATCTTCAATGCCTCTCAGGCTGTGGTAGAAATATTTATGATTTTCTTGTAAATAATTTCAACTATACTTCTCTCTTAGATTTAATGAATCCACAACCAATGGAAATACCCATATTGATTGGGCTTTTTCGAATATTTCTAGTAGTAAGGTTAGTGCGCGTACTTTTGAAACCATTTATAGTTATCATACAGGAATTTGTGCCAGGATAAAGATTTTGAATAATAACAATTTATGAAGGGCATATATTAATATTATTTTTAAGTTCATACAAATTTCGAATAAGTAACATATCTATATTGTTTTAAATGGGAAATATGAAATAGTGTAATTATTACTTAAATGAATTTTAATAAATGTTTTAAAAACCTACTTTAACCGTTGTTATTTTGTTTTATTTTTTGTTTATTGAGAAATTGGTACATGAATTGATAGCGGCAACTTGTGTACTGTTTACATATAACTTTTTCAAACACACAAGCATTTTAAGCAAGCCGCTACAGGCCAACGGCCGTTCCGGCCTAATAGCTCTTCTTGCAAAATACCATTAATTTTCTGTTTATTTTTCTACTTTTCGTCCGATTTCAATAAAGTTTGCTAGGTTATTAAAATTTTATCGCAAGTATGTCAGTGTGCCAAATGTATTTAGATTGGCTTGAGTGTTATATGTAGTTTTTCAGAAAATTAGTTTTGTTTGAATTCTAAGGGCGTAAAGAGGCGTGTCAAACATTTTGAACAACTAATGTCTGTGCGCTTACTAAATGGTTATTTGTACCGAATTTAATGTCAGATGTATAGTATTAAGGAAGATTAACTTTTTGTAAATTATGGGGGCGGAAGGGTGCGTGGCAAAAATTTTGAACTTTTACTTTCTGCGCGCTAACTAAACGACTAATTATACCAAATTTCATATCTTTTTTTTTTGTAAATTATGGGGCCGGAAGGGTGCGTGGCAAAAATTTTGAACTTTTACTTTCTGCGCGCTAACTAAACGACTAATTATACCAAATTTCATATCTTAGCTTCTGTAGTTTTCAGGAAAATCTGTTTTATGTAAGTTCTAGGGGCGGAAAGGGGCGAGGCAACAATTTTGAACACTGAATATCTGCGCAACAACTTAGCGAGTATATATACCAAATTTGATGTCTCTAGCTGTTATACTTTTTAAGAAAAACAGTTTTATGGCGTGGCAAAAATTTGAAACAAACTTGATAACTGTACATACCATACGAGTCTACGTACCAAATTTGGTGGCTCTAGCTCTTATAGTCTCCGAGATCTGCGTGTTCATACAGACGGACGGACGGACGGACGGACAGACGGACATGGCTAGATCGACTCGACTGTTGATCCTGATCCAGAATATATATAGTTTATGGGGTCGGAGAAGCTTCCTTCTGCCTGTTACATACATTTTGGCGACTTTAATATACCATTTCACCCTATGGGTGCATGGTATAAAAATACAAAACTAACCTTTGAAATACTCTACGTATACAACCATAAGACGAGACATAAAACAACTAACCGAACACCAGCGGACATTTTTATCTATGCAGGATCCTCCGACTATAATACCCAAATAAAAAAAATACATCAAATAAACAATTTAAATGAAGATAGACACGATTTCGAAATCGACACTAGATTTAAACACGCACCATTAGTAAAGTCAAAACGACAAATCCATTCAAAAAGACAGGAGAAATAAATCAGTTAGACGAGAAACAATTTGAAGAAAGAAATAGAGGACAAAAAGTCACACACTACAAATCAAAATTCAAGAAGAAAAAGAAAGTTAATAAAAGCAAATACGACAATTAATTAATTACAGGTCAACAACTCAAGATGCGTTTTTTGCGAATTATGCTACTTTTAACATTAAAAACAACATACAGCCAATCCATTGACATAAACCCAGTAAAACCACCAAACGGTTACTTAATATTTAAAACAGGAACCACGGATCTACCGACAAACTATGAATATCATTATTTAAAAGTAAATTTAACGCTAATAGACATTACATATAACAATTTAATGCAACAAGTACAGGAATTTAAAGACATAATCCATATTCAATACCTAACAGAAAAACTAAGTAGGGAAATTAATGGAATACAAATTGGAAAACGTAACAAAAGATGACTAATTAACGGAATTTGTTCTATATACAAATATCTTTTTGGTACTCTTGATGATAAAGACGAATTAGAAGAAAAAATAAATAATCTTGAAAGCAATAGCGTACAAGCAAACAAACTAAATTAAGTAATAGACACTATTAATAAAGGTTTAGAAGTACTAAACAACCTCAAGGAAGAAAGAGAAAACTCAGTAAAATTAGAAGTTCTAATCTTTAATTTTGAGCACTTGACAGAATACATTGAAGACATAGAAATGGGCATGCAGCTCACTAGACTAGGAATTTTCAACCCAAAACTTTTAAAACATAATCACTTAAATCATGTTATTCGGAAAAACTAATGAATACAAAAACATCCACCTGGCTTAAACCAAATTCAAACGAGATATTTATCATTTCAAACATTCTTCAAGAAATAATAAAAACCCCTATCTTTGAGATACTTCCTTATCCAGATGAGAATAAAAATATTTTGACAGATAAATACCATTTTAACAACACTTTGTTCAATAAAAATACAAAACAAATAGAAACTAACGAATGTATAATAGGCATTTTAAATCAAATCCCAACCACTTGTAAGTACACTAAAACATATAAGAATTTTCAAACTAATTACATTGAACCAAACATAATTGTAACATGGAATTTACCAAAAACTAAACTTAATCAAAATTGCGTAAACAACGAATTAATAATAGAAGGCAATAACATAATAAAAATTTACGATTGTACAACTAAACGAAATATCAATAATAAATTCATTGCTTGACTATAGCCAAAACATTTATGTAACAAACAATATCACCAGTCTAGAATATAATTAACAAACATACGAAATATTATACTGCATTTCTAACTATTACATTAACCACTTTTATACTTACTATAATAAGTTTAATTACATACTTAATCTATAAGTTTAAGGCAATTCCACAAGAATTAATAATTAAGCATTTTTGATCAAATAACATAATAGAAATAATTGAAACTCCAATTGTTTAAAAATTGAGTCCCAAATTATAAACAAAATTGATACTCCAATATTTACAGCTGAGAAAAACCCCTTGCTATATCCCGAAGTATCCGCCTGAGGACAGGCTATTTCCAACTCCAATACCCAACAACATATAAATATTTCGCCCCCTAAAAATTCATAACGTTAAAGTAAACATCCGTTTTCATGAATTAATTCTATATTTATTAATCTAACAGTGGTAAACCACTATATGAACCGAAAAAGTTAATTATTTAACTCAACTCGACGGGTCAACCCACGGTTCTACACGCCAATCATATAGAGGTTAACCTCGATGATTGCATAACCAATCACTAAATTGTGATACATAACCTCAACGGTCAACCGTTTACGACCTACATAGGTCACGTAACTAATCAACATCGCTTAAAAGTATAAACTCATTGGTAAATCATGGCAACAAAGACTTATCAAGTGGAACATATCATTGCAAGAAATGCATGCAGGAAGACAATGACCGCATGGTGCAATGCAATCGATGCTGTTCCTGGTATCTTTTCGACTGCGTTGGAGTAATAGACGAGAAATCTGAGAACAGCTGGAACTGCGACTGCATTAACGTGTCACCGGAAGTCATCACAACCATATTGAGCAACGCCTGCAGAACCTCGGAAATACCACACGAGCAGGCGAACCTCAGGCTACTTCGTCACCAGCAAAACCAACGGGGCCGCTACCAGAACCGGATCGGGACTTTGGACTATGCCCGCCAAAAATATTCCCGGACACAGCTAGGACGGCTATTCCTATTTTTACTTCTGCCAAACAAAAAGCAACACTCAGCTGTGCGTGACACGTGGCATTACGATCACGAGGCACCGCAGCTGCCGTTCCTAACCTCAAACAACACGCGTGCTACGACACGCGAACAACCGCACCTAAGTGCTACGCCGATGGCGCCCTGAAATTTCACAAATACTCAAAACAGGGCTGCATCGTACTATCCAGAAAGTAAAGTGCGAATGGACGTAGACCTAAACACAGCAATACCAATCGCTGCACAACTTGCAGCCCGTCAAGCGATACCGAAAGAGCTTCCAACTTTTGATGGCAATCCTCAGAAGTGGCCTCTATTCTACAGTAGTTTTCAGACAAGTACGGAAATCGCTGGGTATACGAATGCAGAAAATCTTATGCGGCTGCAAGCTAGCCTAAAGGGAAAAGCACGTGAGTTAGTTCAATCCAAACTCCTTTTACCAGCAATGGTCCCTGAAATCATACAAACATTACGTTTGTGTTTCGGTCGGCCAGAGCATATTTTGCACAACTTACTGAAAAAAAACGCGGCAACTACCCGCAATAAAAGATAAGCTTGAACCACTTATCGAATACACACTGTGTGTACGAAACATCTACTCAACGATGGAAGTCAAAACCCAATGCTCGTAGAGCTACTAGAGAAACTCCCCACACAACTGAAGCTGCAGTGGGCAATGTTTCCCAAAGACACTAAGGTACCATCTTTTAGCAAATGGATCTACGACATAGTTGAAGCAGCAAGCCAGGTAACATCGCCGCTTTACCATAAGAAGAGCGGAAGTCTAAATCATCACACAGAGGCACCTAAAGAGCAGGCCAAGGAAATTACGTGCGTCGTATGTAACGAACCTGGGCATAAAATACACAGCTGCCCATCGTTCAAAGCGACGCCACATCAGCGAAAGATGTCTTTTCTGAAAAATCCCAAGCTCTGCCAACAATGCCTACACCGTCATCACCAAAAGTGCCAACGTGAAAAGGTTTGCGGCATACGAGGCTGCCGAAGCAAACATCACCATTGATCCACGAGATGCAGCCAATACCAGAGGCTGCGAAATCCAGCAGCCCAAACAGGCCAGCTATGGTCACCAACGTGCATACGCCGGAGGGCAAGCACACCCAGCGATCCAGAGAGTCTGGATATATTTCCGTGTCATTCCAATACAAATCATCAATAAAACGAAATTTACTAATACTAGTTTCAGATCCACTGTGCCTAAAATGGACCAACGATACAACACGTGAAGAAAATGCATCGGAACGTGTCACGCTTACGGTTGCCAATCCACATAATGGCAATCAATTCTACTTGGAAGAGTTTCACAGTGTAGATACCCTGGATCTACCTGTACAGTCTATCGACATAAGGGCTCTCGCCAAAGAATTCCCCCACCTAGCGGGACTACCGATAGCATCATACACCAACGCACGCCCATGCATCCTAATCAGCACAAATAACTGGAACCTCGCCGTACCCCTTAAAATCAAAGAGGGGGCGTGGCACCAACCAATTGCGTCAAAGACGCGACTGGGATGGGCACTACAAAGCTCCACGCCATCAAGGGCCTCTAATGTCAGCGTTCACATGTGTGGATGCAGAGACGCAGACGCCAAGCTGCATGAGATCATCAAACAAGCGTTCTCATTAGACGCTACCACAGCAAAACCGCTATTATCACCAGAAGAAACTCAAGCTCTAACCAGACTTGAATCTACTACCGCCTTGAAGTACGGCAGGTACGAGGTCGGTCTAATGTAGAAAGACCCTGAAGTTTTATTACCTGATAGCTACGCAAACGCACTAAAACGGCTTAAATGCCTACAAAAGCAATTTTCCCGACAACCACAGTTGAAGGAGCAAATCACCAAGCAAATCGAAAACCTCGTCGAAAAGGGCTATGGTCGCATGCTGACGCCGGAGGAAATAGCTGCACCAAACAGACGGACATGGTATCTACCAACCTTCATAACTAAAAATCCAAATAAACCAGAGAAGGTCCGGCTTGTATGGGATCCAGCCGCCCAATCCAGCGGCAAGGCCCTGAATGACTACATCTGGAGTGGTCCAGATCTCCTAAACTCCCTGTTTGACCTCCTACTCTCATTCCGAGTGGGACGAGTGGCGATCTGTGGCGATATCGCCGAGATGTTCCACCAGATCCGAGTGAGACCAGCAGACACCCATGCGCAAAGGTTTCTGTGGTTCGACAGCAAATCCGAGAGGCAAGAGCCTAACGTCTATGTTATGGAAGCGCTTACTTTCGGAATCAATTGCGCACCCTGCATTGCACACTTTATTCGTGACAAAAATGCAGATCGATTCTGCCAACAGTACCCTCAAGCGGCACAAGCCATGAATGACTACCATTACGTGGATGATTTTATATACAGCGGCGACGTGGAAGTCGGAAACATCGCAACTCAAGTCAGAGACATCCATGCAGCAGGTGGTTTCCACATACGCAATTGGTCTTCGAACTCAAAGGAGGTCCTACGAATACTAAAGAGCGATTCGCTACTCCCCGAAGCTGCCGAAATTACCGCAACAGAAAAGGTACTCGGCTTATATTGGATGCCGAACTCCGACGTATTCACATTCATCTGCAAGTTCGCCAGGCTGAAGCGCAACGTTTTAGACAGCGACAAAACACCAACCAAACGCGAGCTCTTGCAAGTACTTATGTCAATGTACGACCCACTCGGCTTCATCTCATGCTTTACAATAGAGCTGAAAATCATACTGCAAGAAGTCTGGAGAAGCGGCATTGGCTGGGATACTGGTTTGCCCAACGCATTGTTACCCAAATGGATACGATGGAAACGGATCCTTACAACAATCGCCGGATTGACCATCCCGAGATGTTATTTCAACAGCAGCGATCAAATCCATGATGTCCAGTTACACATGTTCGTTGACGCCAGCGAATTGGCATACGCAGCAGTCTGCTACCTTCGGATACGCCAGTGGGAAAGAACCTACCTCAGCTTCGTGGCCTCAAAGGCGAAAGTGGCACCGTTGAGTCCACTATCTATACCAAGGATGGAACTGCAGGCCGCAGTTATCGGAGCAAGGCTGAGTAACCGAATCCAACGCAATCCAAGTTTGTCAATTAACTCGAGTTGTTATTGGTCCGACTCAAAGACTGTTCTCAAATGGCTTCGTATGGATCCACGAAAGTTTCAGCAATTCGTCATGCACCGCGTGGGCGAAATACTGGAATTCACAAACGTTAGCCAATGGAACTGGGTTCCAACCAACCTTAACCCTGCAGATCTTGCTACTAAAACAAACAACGCCAATAAATATAAAACTTGGCTACATGGTCCAGACTATTTGCTGCAGGATCAACACGAGTGGCCAAAATGCGATGATTTGGGGCCACCAAACAATGCTGAAGTCAATTCGCCGATGGAGCTAAAACTTAACGCGGAATATTTTTCCGACTGGCGCAGGCTATATCGAGCTTTAGCGCGCTTTATTCTCTACATTGAGAAACTGAAAGCGAAACAAAAGAAGGCATCGCCACCTATAGAGGTGTCTTACGATATGATTCAGCAGGCACGCACACTTCTACTGCGGCATACGCAGTCATCTGAATTCAACCCAGAAATTCGCAACTTAACGAGAGGTAAACCTTTAAAAACAAATTCTAACCTCATATGTTTGAATATCTTTCTAGATGAAAACCAGCTCCTACGTACCCGAGGGCGAGCAGAAAACCTAAACGGCCAAATCCAAATACTGCTCCCATATGGGCACCACATTACTCGGCTCATAGTGAACTGGTATCATCAGGAAATGCACCACACATCCCATGAGACGTGTATTAACAGGATTCGAGGCATGTTTTACATACCACGCCTACGAGTCTTATACAAAGGCATGCGGAAGTCTTGCCAACGCTGTAAAAATGAGAGCGCCATGCCTATTCCACCGCAAATGGCTCCCCTGCCCATCGCCAGGCTGGCTGCCTACCAACGTCCCTTCACTTACGTCGGTATCGACTACTTCATGCCCTTCTTGGTTGCTGTAGGACGGCGAAGCGAAAAAAGATGGGGCGTTATTTTCACCTGCCTAACCATAGGGGCAGTGCATATAGAGCTGGCGTGCTCTTTGGACACTGCATCGTGCATAATGTGCATCCGAAACTTCATCAATCGGCGCGGGACCCCGAGAGAAATTTACAGCGACAATGGCACTAACTTCAAAGCTGCCGAAAAGATTATCTGTGACAAAGCGCAGACGATCAACTTCAACGCCGTGCAACCGGCGTTCGATGACATCAAATGGAAATTTAATCCACCAGCCGCTCTTCATATGGGGGGAGCATGGGAGCGACTTGTTCGTTCCGTCAAGACTGTACACTACGCAATCTGCCCAGCGAGAAAATTCACCAGCGAGGGCCTACAAAGCGCACTCTGGGAAGTGGAATTCATCCTAAATTCCAGACCGCTTACTTTTGTCTCTCTGGACAGCAAAGACGACGAGGCTATCACCCCTAACCATCTACTACTAGGATCAGCAAGCGGCTATAAACCAGTCTTCGAAACCATACATACCGTACAGCACATGTGGCAAGCTGTACAAGAATTCGCCGATCAATTCTGGCGACGATGGGTACGCGAATACGTTCCAGATTTAGCCAGGCGAGGAAAATGGTTTACGAAGAGACCACCAATAGCAGATGGAGACATCGTTGTAATATTGGACGAGACTCTGCCCCGAAATAGATGGCCAAAAGGTATAGTCGAGCAAACAATCCTGGCCAAAGACAACCAGGTGTGTCGAGTGATCATCAGAACTGCCAACGGGACTCTTCAACGGCCCGTGGCTAAAGTAGCTGTATTAGACGTCGGCTGTTTTGGAGCAAAGCAACCCCCTGAAGAGAGCAGCTTTACTGGGGGGGGAATGTTGCCGCCGAAATTCGCTAACTGCCCAGCAGACCCGACGCAGCCACCAATGGGTTAACCCATATCACTCATTCTCTTTCATTTTCATACTTATTCTTAAGCGCCAGCCTACGTGCTGGGAAATTAACCGTTGCATCTTGCGCTTTAAGCTTACATGTTAGGTTCTATGCTTGTTACTAAGCGGCGGACAGAACAGTTTGGTTACAACCGCGAGTAAGAGCGATTAATTTATAGCGGCTCGCTTACAAAAACGGCTCGCTTACAATCATAGCAGCTCTCAAACGGCTCGCTTACAATTAAACGGCTAGCAAACGCATAATAACGACTCGCATACGGCACACACACCATACACACACCCATTAGCATAAGAAATACACGTGGAAGAAATAAATGAAGTATCACGTGAAAAGTGGCGTGTTTTCTTGTGGGCCCGCTAAAACATCGAACCTTAGCGCCAAACTCAACAGTTATTGTAAACGCAGGCATTTGTATCTTGTATCTTGGTATTTACGGGTGGTACCGTAGGTTTATTCCAAATTTCTCCGATCTTACATGCCCTATATCATACGTTTTGTCCGCAAAAAAAGAAGTTTATGTGGACACCAGAGGCAGAAAAAGGTCGTCCGGGATATTGTTAAAAATAAATTTAAAAAAAAGAGACAACAAATCAATTTCTAAGAAGTGAAAAAGCAAAAGCTTTTTGTGTCGGCATCATTGTGTAAGAGCAAGCGAGATAGGCTGTGCTAGTTTTGTTGCAAAAAATCGTTGATGCCCAAATACGTTACGACGCAGACACTACATGTACGAGCATGTTTGATAACGCATGTTTAATCAACCCGTTGGCAGAGACAAAGCTGGACTTTAGCGCAAGGTAAAACGTCAGCAGAGCCAGAGGCAACCAGTTGGCAGAGGCAAAGCTGGACGTAACGCGAGGTAAAACGTCGGCAGAGGCAGAGGCAACCCGTTGGCAGAGGCAGAAGCTGGACTCGGCAAGAGAGAAAACGTCAGAAGAGGCCCGACAACCCGCTGGCAGAAATTAAACGAAGACTTCGTGGTTAATTGAATTTATTCAAACTAACCTTAGCACATCATCAAAATGGAAGAGATTCTCTGAATGGAAGAGATTGTATGATTAAAAGCCAATTTAAATTCTTCTACTGAAATGCTTCTTGTAGCATTTATCGTATTATTGCGGTTAATAGGAACTCGGTTGAAAACTCGTAAAACATATGCTAAGACTCTCACAATCATACGAAACGATGATAGTCTACTAATGATCTGCTCAACTATGCTCTTTTCTTTATAACTAGTGCTACATTTCAATACAAGGGTCTTTCGCAACTCTAATTCTTTGGGCTCGAAATCTGTCTTTCTTTCAGATTTCGGCCAATGTAATGCATCAAGTGTTAAGAACCTTGTTCCATGAAACCAAATTGTCTGCATCAAATCGCGCGCTACACAGCCACGTGAAACAATGTCGGCTGGATTATCCTTTCCAGGCACGTGACTCCAAATGATATCCTGCGATTGAGTTTGTATGGTTGATACGCGATTGGCAATAAAGCTTTTTAGAGTTGATGGGTGCATTTTAATCCAATGAAGAACGACGGTTGAATCTGTCCAAAAATATGTTTTGCTGACAAGACAATTGAATTTGTGTTTGATTTTAGTCCATGTTTGGCATAGTAAAACGGAAGCACAAAGCTCTAAACGAGGTATGCTTTGCGATTGAGTGGGTGCAACTATTTTTTGGTGACGTGTTAACAAATGGATTTACGCGCAACATGTCAAGATTAGATAAATCAGCTTCAAGTTGTTGCCATCTAGTCCGTAAGATCTCTGGCAACGGGTCGTCCCAGTCCAAGCGCTCGATCCACAAGTCTTAAATCAGGATTTTGTAGCGTACTACGACTGGAGCTAATAATCCTAGCAGATCATAGAGCCTGGCCATGATCGATACTATTCTTCGCTTTGTTGGTATTGCAGTTAATGGAAGATCAAATCGAAATAATATAAGATCTTCAGTTGGCAGCCACGACATGCCAAGAGCCTTGGTGACATCACTATTGTCAATATTGAGATTATATTCACAATCTGTTGGTGCCCCACTAAAATTCCACTTTGTCAATTCTAAGCCTGCCTTGGAGAGCAATTTGGTAACTTCATTCGTCAACATTGAGTTCTTCTATTGAGTCAGCTCCATAAAGTAGATCGTCGACGTACATATCCTCAGCTAATACAGCAGCTCCAATTGGAAACAACTCCTTATAGGTCTCTGATAAAAACTTTAAGGACCTGATTGCGAGAAATGGAGCGCACGACATCCCATAGGTAACAGTATTCAATTGAAATAATTGAATAGGTTCTTGTAGTGACTTTCTCCACAAGATTTGTTGGAAACTTCTATGCTCAGGTGCGAAGAGAAATTGTCTGTACATTTTTGTTATGTCAGCTGTAATATCATGGCGATACAAACGAAACGAGAGTAATGTTAGGATTAGATCTTGTTGAATAGTAGGACCAACCATGAGAATATCATTTAATGATTTATTTGATGATGATTTAGACGAAGCGTCAAATACTACGCGAAGTTTAATTGATGAGCTCTGCGGTCTAAGGACACAATGGTGAGGAAAAATGTAATGATTTCCCGATTGCAAATTATCTAACGAAACTACCTCCATGTGATTCAACTTAAGATATTCATCTAAAAAATCGATGTACATTTCCGTCTTTCGAGTTGAAGAAAACGTCTCCAAGTTGTTCAGGAGATTCCTTGAAAGGCAACTGAACCTGTATGCGCCCTGAATCCAGGAATTGTGTGTGCACCTGAAAGTGAGTTTCACATGCTTGTTCTTCTGAGGTTAACGAAATATCTATATTTTGAATTTCATGTATTTCATCCATTTTCCAAAACCTTTCTAATAATATGTTAAGGTCCTGCTGTTGCGTTAAATTACAAGTGTAGTGTTGAGTTGATTGAGGTTCAGCAATGTTTAAGAATAAACATCGTGTTCATCTGAAGCAGCTTCACCAAATCAGATGCACTAAAGAAAATATAATACAACTGTACTTTGGCACAAACAACTAACCTAGCATATGACTAGAATTACAATCAGACACACGCGTTGTAGAAAAAACACTTGTAATTGTAAACTAACCCAAACGATCACAACGGCAGGATGTCAAGTGGCCGACGCCGTGCCTAAAATAATAATAATTTTTCAACCCCCGAATACGTGGGTGTGAGTTGTACTAGAATAAGATCTCCTTAAGAACAATTGGTCCCTCCTAGAGCCTAAGATTTCCTATATAAACTCCGTACTTTTGTAAATAAAATCAGTTCATATTTTGAATTCCAATTCCAATTCAACTGCCGCCGTGTGCAGACGTGTTTTTTAATGCACTCCGCAAAAATTGAGTGTAAAAAAAAAAAAAAAAAGTCTGCGTTTGCAAAAAGTTGTGTAGGGCTCTCAGTCGCCTCAGAGACGCCTATTTACAATCATATTGCTATTAGATTGCTCTAATAGCAATAAATACTAAGTTGCAACAACAAAGTGCGTAATTTTTACAAAAGCCATGTCCACCAATTCGGGCCCAAGCTCACTCGATCCCCGCCAGCAACAGCTACAAGAACTAATTGTACAACAACAACGTGAGCGTCGACTCTCGGTCCAACGCAACAACGCGTACTTTTCGGTTATGTCGCCGACCCCACCGAATGCTAACGTAAGCAATAACACCGAAAGTGCCAGCCACTCAGCAATTAACAGCAACCTACCGTGGAGAGAGCAGTGTGCTTCTCCATCAATATCGATAACTGGGTCACCGATTGCACCAACCAGCACCGTCAGCTCGTTGACAGCAACTACTGCAACGTCTGCCGAAGTATTGACCTGCCTCAAGCCGTCAACGACAAGTCGCCCAGAGTCAGCCACAATAGTAAACAAAACGACTTCTGTCCAAACTGGAATGGACAGATATATTAAAATAACTAAGCGGAAGCTAAGCCCGCAAAAAAAAAAAAAGTGGCAATACGCCGAAAATAACCAAACCAAATGAACGAGTAGTACCCCTTAGCGGGAATCGTTTTAAAATTCTTGCCGATCAGCAAGACGATCAAGCCGGCGCTGTAGATAAAGTTAAATCGGCTAGACCACCCCCTTTATACATCCGTGGAGCCAACTGCAGCGCCCTGATTTCGAAGCTAGTAGAAACAGTAGGGGCAAATAACTTTGTTGTAACCCCTCTCAATAGGGGTAACATTAAAGAAATTAAATGTCAAGCCCAAACTGAGGACAATTTCCGCATCATCGAAAAGTACCTCCGTAATGCTAACATCAACTTCTATACCTACCAACTAAAAAGCTGTAAAGGGCTCCAGGTTGTGTTAAAGGGGATTGAGCCATCGGTCCCTACTCAAGAAATAGCAGACGCGTTGGTCGAAAAAGGGTTTGCGGTCAAGTCCGTTGTCAACATCATCAACAGGAACAAAGTCGCACAGCCGTTCTTTAAAATCGAGCTCCAACCTGATGCAAAGCGGTTGAAGTGCACCCGATCTACAACCTACAGCTTCTATTTCGAAGCGCCCTGATTTCGAAGCTAGTAGAAACAGTAGGGGCAAATAACTTTGTTGTAACCCCTCTCAATAGGGGTAACATTAAAGAAATAAAATGTCAAACCCAAACTGAGGAAAATTTCCGCATCAGTAAAGGGCTCCAGGTTGCGTTAAGGGGATTGAGCCATCGGTTCCTACTCAAGAAATACCAGACGCGTTGGTCGAAAAAGGGTTTTGGGGGACAAGTCCGTTGTCAACATCATCAACAGGAACAAAGTCGCACAGCCGCTCTTTAAAATCGAGCTCCAACCTGATGCAAAGCGGTTGAAGTGCACCCGATCTACAGATAGCGCACCAGAGCTTGGCCAGCAAACTCCAAGTGGTCTAGAGGCCCTATTGATCTCACTCAATCAAAATATGACCACTTTTATGACGTTCATGCAAAACTGTATGCACGAACTGATGCGGAATCAAAACCTGCTTATCCAGAAGCTTATCGAGAATAAATAATGGCTTCCCTACGTCTATGTCTTTGGAATGCTAACGGCATCTCCAAGCACAAAAATGAACTGCAACTATTCCTAGACTCAAGTGAAATCGACGTTTTACTGATTTCCGAAACACATTTAACATCAAAATATAATTATCAAATACCAAAATATACCTTCTACGCAACAAACCATCCAGACGGAAAAGCTCACGGCGGGACCGGTATCCTAATCAAAAATAGTATAAAACACTCGTTTTTTAACAGATTTGAAACACAGCACCTACAAGCAACTGCTTGTTGGTTGCCCTGTACTGCCCACCACGCTTCTCAATCTCTGAAAAGGAATTTACCGATTTCTTTAACACACTCGGATATAGCTTCATTGCAGCAGGGGACTATAACGCCAAACATACGCACTGGGGATCTCGCCTGGTAAATCCTAAAGGCAAGCAGTTGTACAACACAATAGTCAACCCTCTCAATAAGATGGATTGAGTCTCACCGGGTAGGCCTACTTATTGGTCCACAGATCCACAGAAAGTGCCTGACTTGATTGATTTCGCAGTAACCAAGAGGATTCCACGTAATCGGATCACTGCGGATACACTGCTAGATTTAACTTCCGATCACTCTCCAGTGCTATTCACACTATTACCAAGACCTCAAGTACTTGATCGCCCTTATAGGCTTACAAACAACAAAACAAATTGGCATAAATTTAAAATGTACATGAGTGCCCACATTGACTGTTCGCCAAAACTGGATGCTGCAAGAGTATCTACTCCACATGCCTCTTCTTACACTAAACCTGTTGACAGTTCTACGAACCGGCGGATAGAACAATTAGTAACGGAAAAACGACGTCTAAGAAGAGAATGGCAGATTACTCGATCACCAGCAGCTAAACTTCGGCTAAGGCAAGCTAATCGCAACCTCTCCAAGGCGTTAAGACAAGAGGAAAGCTGGGCTCAAAGGAAATACATAGAAAAGCTCAGTCCAACCAGCACTAAACAACCTCTGTGGAAAGCTCACCCAACTTTAAGCGCTCCTACAGAGACAATTTCACCGATAAGGAGTCCAACCGGTGGATGGGCCCGCAGTGACGAAGAGAGGGCATCCGTATTTGCCACACATGTTAAAATGGTTTTCCAGCCAAATCCAACATCAAACTCATCTGTACTTCCCCCTTCGAGCACATTAACGGATAGTGAGTACTCGGAACTCCAATCGGACGAGATCACTGCAGTTATTAAAAACCACATAAAGCCGAAAAAAGCCCCTGGCCATGACCTAATCACACCGAAAATGATCCTAGAACTCCCTATCATTGCAGTACTCGGAACTCCAATCGGACGAGATCACTGCAGTTATTAAAAACCACATAAAACCGAAAAAAGCCCCTGGCCATGACCTAATCACACCGAAAATGATCCTAGAACTCCCTATCATTGCAATACAATATATCTGCAAACTGTTCAACGCTATAATAAAAATTGGCTACTTCCCAAGAACATGGAAAAAGTCCACTATCATCATGATTCCTACAGTGGGAAAGGACCCAAACCCTCATCCTATAGGCCAATTAGTTTGCTGCCGTGTCTTTCGAAGCTTTTTGAAAAGGTCCTGCAGATCCGACTAAACTCATTTCTGGCATCGGAGAACACAATCCCTTCACACCAGTTCGGCTTCCGCGAAAAACATGGTACAATTGAACAAGTCAATCGCATGACATCCGAAATACGAACAGCATTCGAACTAAAAGAATACTGTGCGGCTGTCTTTCTCGACGTTGCCCAGGCTTTCGATAGAGTTTGGCTGGAGGGTCTGATGTTCAAAATCCGGCAAAAACTGCCACAGTACACACACAAACTCATGGAATCTTACCTTTACAATAGGAAATTCGCTGTAAGATGTAATGGCTCCGTCTCGGCTAATTTTGAAATCAAAGCTGGTGTACCGCAAGGCAGTGTACTCTGCCCATTGCTCTACCTGCTGTACACTGCAGACTTTAACGAGTTTAGGACATACAACGTCCACTTTTGCCGATGACACGGCAATCCTCAGCAGATCCAAATACCCAATACAAGCCTCTGCAAAATTAGAGGAACACCTCAAGGTGGTAGAGGAATGGCTAGCAACCTGGCGTATCCGGGTCAACGAGCAGAAATGCAAACATGTCACATTTACGCTTAACAGAAGAAACTGTCCAGCTCTAATGCTAAACAACGTACCAGTTCCTCAAGCCGTGGATGTCACTTACCTTGGCATCCACCTAGACAGAAGACTAACTTGGCGCAAGCACATCGAAGCAAAAAAGTCACAGCTTAAACTGAAAGCAAGTAGCCTACATTGGATCATCAATGCTTGGTCCCCTCTACGTCTGGAGTATAAAGTCCTCCTATACAACTCCGTACTGAAACCCATTTGGATTTACGGAGCAGTACTATGGGGAAATGCAAGTACCAGCAAACGACAACATTCAAAATGATCTAAATATACCTAGCGTAAAATCTGAAATAGGTACTCAACAACTAAAGTATTCTGCGAAACTGGATGCACACCCAAATGTTCTTGCCAATGCCCTTACGCGAACAAATAATAGAACTCGTCTTAAAAGAAATGGCAGACCAACCCAATAACATGTGATTAGGGCCGCCTGCAATATCCCCAGGATTTATCTTAAGTACTAGACTAAGAAAAATATCTCAAACTTGTTGTTAGGCTCTAATTTAAGAGTAGATTCAACAAATATATATTAAAAGTTAAAAAAAAAAGAAAAAAAAAAAACTTATATATGTATATATCGGCGAAGAGAGGAATTCAGGGTTTCCTGAATCGTTGATTTCGTTATTGGCTTCCATTTTTCCACTAATTTTGTGCAGCGAGTCTCGACGTGCTATACGGTTGACTTCCAGAAGGAAAAGAGACTGAATTCTCTCAACCGCACACCAAGCCACACTCGATGACAGCCTATGCTGTCATCGCACATATCTAGTGTTAAACAGTTCTACATCAGTCAATATATTCATTACTTAACACTGATCAATTCGCCTTAACAGTAGGCACACAATTCAAATTATTAGAAATGCCTAATTCAATCTCCGGCACGGTCATCCTGACAAATTACACGTCCTCGTGTAGCAGGAGTATAAACCACCGTTACAATCTCCGACACGGTCATCCTGTCAAATTACACGTCCTCGTGTAGCAGGAATATAAACCACTTTTACAAAACATCATTTTCATCTTTGTTTTAACTAACTGAACCAAAAACATTCTGTTTTATGCAGTTTGACAAATCCAGTTTAATGTTAATTCAAAATATCTTATTTGCTATAACATATTTCGTAACTAAAAATTCTTATTTGATATTTTTCTACTTGCCTATTTCAACATTTGTTTGTTCATATTTCTTTTACAATTCATTAAACATTAAACATACGGTCTGTTTCACCCGTTTCACCACAGTCTCCTCCAACTGTGCCATTACGGTCTGTTTCACCCGTTTCAACACAGTCTCTTCCAACTGTGCCATTACGGTCTGTTTCACCCGTTTTACCAGATGAATCATACTCATCTCCGTCGATATCCAGCTCGCTTGATACCTGCACCTCTGGCATTCTCCGTAATCTATCATGTGGTTAGTGGATAGTTATACTGTCTTTTACTTGACATGCACTTCAACGTATATCTATCGCCTTCTAATACTTCTATGACCATAAAAGGTCCACGAAACTTAGGGTCCAACTTAGTCTGTTGTCTCTCACTATTTTTGATCAGAACATTATCTCCCTTACTGAATCTGACTACTTGTGCCTTGTCTTTATCAAATCTAAGTTTGTCATAGCTTGCTGCATTGTCCATATTTCTTGTAGCCTGAGATCTTTGTTCATTTAAGTCTATCGCTGTCTCATCATCATCAATGGGAACTAATCATAATGGTCGAGCACTCTTACCGATTAATAATTCTAACGGACTCGATTTTGTAACTCGATTAACTGTACAGTTTAATGCTAATTGAACGTCCCCTATAGCTTCTTGCCATGAACGCTCCCAGTGAGCGTCAACGATAGTTAATAGATTTTTTAAAGTACTCATCACTCTTTCGACCCGTCCAGTTGCCCGGCTAGCACCTGTCGCTATCAGGTAAATCGGATTTTCTGAGAAGCACAGAATTCGACAAATTTCAATCCCGTAAAACTTCTGCCTTGATCAGCCACTAATCGAGCAGGTACTCCAAAAAGCGCAATCGATGACTTTAATGCATCAATACAACTAACTGCGTCAAGCTTATAAGTGTGGTACAAATAAACATATTTTGTAAAACCATCGATTTGAACAATGACATACTCTTTACAATCGTTCTTCCCACTTAGTTTTCCAGTAATATCTATATGCAACGTATGCCAAGGAATGCTAATCTTCGGAATCGAATGCAGTTCCACTTGGACTTTTCAGGACGCTGATTTTGTCACCCTACAAGTGATGCATTTCTCTAAAAACTTTCGAACGTAACTCGCCATTCCCGTAAACTAGTAATGCTCGTACACTTTATCTAGGGTCTTTTCCCAACCTAAGTGTAAGATCGATTCATGTACTTGGTTTATTACAGACCATCTAAAGGTTTTAGAAATGACTGGCAAACAACGAGTCCTACAATTTCTTTGAATTTTTCTGTAAAGCACATTAGCTCTCATTTCATAAAATGCAGCTAAATCTTTAGAAAGTTCACCCTCATTCAACTTGTTAATTGTTTGCAAAATATCCTGATCACGTTGTTGTTCAGTTGACGCCATCCATATGAATCCAATTTTCAGTTATTTCCATCAACTGTACATGTTTTTCTACAACTTTATTTTGATTCTCTTTTTTCTTATCAGGCAAAGGATTCCTTGACAGAAAGTCTACATGGGCCATACGTTTGCCTTCGCGATATTGAATATCTAGAAGCCTTTAACGAATTACAATCAGTAAAAATGACAAACCTATTACCATGTAGATAATGTCTAAAGTGTTTTACTGCATTAACTATCGCGAGTGTTTCTAACTCATAAGACGTGTATTTCGATTCACACACACTAGTAGTTCTACTGAAATATTCAACCACATACGGTTTATTTTCAATTCGATGCAAAAGTATGGCTCCATAGCCAATGGCACTTGCATCTGTATGCAGTTCTATGGGGTATTTAGGATCGTATATTACCAAGACTGGTTTGCTTGTAAGGATATCAATAATCTGTTTGCAAACCTTCTTATGTTCATTCGTCCAATCAAAGTTAATTTTAATAGATGTAAGAGAGTAAAGATATATATAAATTGCCTCGATGTTGTAATTGACCTGGGTGGTGGCTATGCGCTTAATGCCTCAATTTTACGCAAATTTGGACGAATCTCACCCGCCTGTACTTTGTATCCTAGATACTGAACAGAATTCCTCAAAAATGAGAATTTTTCTACATTAAACGAAAAGCCTGCCTTAGTCAAAATATTCAAGACGATCTCTAATCTTTCAATAGCTTCTTCCTTAGTTGACGCCATCCATATAGACAATAACGGACGAAAATGCCATCGCCCACTGCTTTCATCACTGCTCTTTGAAAAACCGACGGTGCGTTCTTTAGACCAAACGGCATCGCTAATAACTCAAATTGTCCGTCGGGAGTGACGAATGCAGTGTACTGAATGGAGTTCTCGTGTAATGGGACCTGATAATACCCGCAAGCCATGTCCAAGCAAGTAAAGTATCTTGCTCCACGCAATCTAGCTATCTGATCTGAAATTAAAGGTAGGGGAAACTTATTTGCAATGTTATTTCTATGTAATTCCCTATAATCGACACAGAGTCTTACAGATCCGTTTTTCTTTTTTACAAGAGCTAATCTATTAGCTCTTGAACATTTGACCGGAGTAATTCTCTTTCACTGGGACTGAGTCTGTAAGGGCGTCTTCGCACAGTCTTGGTGGGTTCTACTAATCGAATTGACATTACACCAGTAGTTACGCGAGTTAAAGGAGTTCCACGAATGAATGATTTTGAATGCTTTCTTAACAATCTTAACAATTGATTTTTATCTTCTCGCTGTGCTTCAGTTGCTAAGTTATTAAAATCATTTTCGTAACTTTTTACAGAACAAACGTTAACTGTTTTGTCTTTAATTATTTCCACACCTTCTGTTGATAGTACAGCAGAGTATCCTTGTGCTAAAATTTCGGGGCCAATTACAATATTATTTTTCATATTATTATCTTGGACCACATGAAATACTACTTCGATACAATTTCTATTTATCATTACATTACTTGTGATTTGAATTGACGAAACTACACTAACATTACCAATTCCACTTAATGATATTACGTTATTTGTTCTTTTCCCAGACAGTTTGTGTGCTATGCTCTCTTTGACTAACGAGCATTCTGCGCCTGAATCAAATATAATCGGAAAATTCTCACCTCGGTGCAACATAATTGCTTTTGGTTCATCAACGACACATAGGTTAACCCTCTTATGCACACGTGATCCTGCGCCACCATCCGAACTCTTGGGGCATTGAGTAGAGATGTGTCCCGGCTCGTAACATTGATAGCATGTCACGACTTAAGCACGCACTGACGAAGCTCGCTGATCTTCTCCAGATGTAGAAGGTTTCTGCACTCTGCATTCCGACTTTCTGTGTCCAAGCTTCCCACATGAGTAACATTTGATTGGAAATGTTTTAGCACGCTTTGCAATTGAATAATCGTCTGAAGAGCTGGACCGCTTATTGTCAAACGAAAAGACTTGTAACTCGGACCGTAAGTCTCGTCTGCTGCGAATAGTCAGTGTGTACGCAATTCGTTGTAGTCTGCTGTCATAGTTTGCTAAATGACCAAGAACAACCGATGCAGCAATTTGCTCATGATCCATGCCACGCCATTTTGTTAAAAGTGACGTCAGAACCACTCCACCGTAGCAGACCATTGCGTGGCGTTGGCTCCAGCAGCGTCGGAGTTAAATTTCGGTAGAACAATTTCACCGTCTTGTCGAGATTCACTAGGCGATGCACGAAAAGTTTTTGCTATCTCCCAGAAGTTTCAATTTTGTTGTTCTAATAAAATGCGAAACTGCTCCTCATTTATTGTTGGTCTTGAGTTAGACCCCACTTCTGATATCGGCGAAGAGAGGAGTTCAGGGTTTCCTGAATCGTTGATTCCGTTGTTGGATTCCATTTTTCCACTAATTTTGTGCAGCGAGTCTCGACGTGCTTTACGGTTGACTTCCAGAAGGAAAAGAGACTGAATTCTCTCAACCGCACACGGAGCCACACTCGCTGACAGCCAGTTCTACTACATCAGTCAAGATATTCATTACTTAACACTGATCAAATCGCCTTAACATTAGGCACACAATTCAAATTATTAGAAATGCCTAATTCAATCTTCACGGTCATCCTGACAAATTACACGTCCTCGTGAAGCAGGAGTATAAACCACCTTTACAATCTCCGACATACTGTAATGTAATATAAAACCTATATATTTCGTATAATGAATGATAACTTTTTATTTTTGTAACATTTTATGGAATATATTTTAAAATTTGTACTTAATTTTGATGATGAGTTCTATGCCTATTTCGTGTTAAAATTTTACTTAATTTTGATATAAAATGATTAAAGTTAACAACTTTTGTAACTTTTAGTGTATTATGTTCTTAAATTTTTACTTAATTTAAATGTATTTCCCAATTTTTGCCAAAAGGAACAATAAGGATTTTAAAAATGTTTAGATTAGAGGGATGAATGTATGCTAAAATTTGTACTTAATTTTGATGTAGTTTTTAATATGTATAACATAAGTGTGGCCAAAGGGACAATATTCAACTTTTGTTACTTTTTGAAATTGACATATGTAATTTTGATGTAAAGGAATAAATCTGCTTCCTGTTTTACATGGACTGGACTTAAAAATTAGTTGTTATATATTTTTTAAAATTCGCGTGTTTTTCATGTAAGGATTTTATCTATTTTTTTTGCACAATTTTAATTAAGTACAAATTTTTTAATTTTTGTCTCAAGCACCAACACGATAATTTTTGAAACTTTTTATTCAAATAATTTTCAAGCTCGCAGCAATATTGTTACTATTCCACTGAAATTCATATGACCTTTTGTGAGTGAGTATTTCTAGGTAACTAGATTGACTTGCTATGATATGAGATACTTTGAAAATTAATTGAAAATTAATTCTAACAATAAGAGCCTTGAAAACAGGTCACTACATGGCATGGCATGATACTTGTTGGCATGCAGTTTGTCCCTCTTTCCGCCCCCATCCCACCATGACTCGAATCCGCTCCCATTTCAAGTACAGTTTGACATTTACTACGGCAAATAATTTGCAACTTGTTGCTGATGATTTCCCATCTCACATCTTTTGGCATGCCATTTCGCTAGGGCTCTGGTTTTTTTCTTCTTCTCGTTTAACAAAACTAATTAAGGCAAACTCAAAATAATTTTTGAAATTTAAGATTTTTTTTTTTATGCATTTTCAATGCTTTTGCTGCAACAAATTGCGAAAAGCAGAAATCCCTGAAATATACAAAATAAAAGCATAAAATTGTGCCTGCAGCAGTAGAGTCTTCTTTTGTTTTTGTTTAGTTTGTTTTTTTCTCTTGTGTTGTGTGCGAAATGTCAAGCAGCAACAACAATAACAACAACAACATCAACAATGCACTAAGGTCTGGATGTCGATTTTTTTGGCATAAAGTCCAAATTTTCATGAAAAGATTCGGTGGTTTTGGTAATTGAATTTGAAAGTAGATACCCTGAGCACAAAATATCGATAAAAAAAAAATTTTTTAATGGCATCCTTGGGTTCGTACCAGGGTCTCAAAGTCAGACATGTGCTTTGTGCGTAATCGACATTTGGAAAGTGAAAAAAAAACCCTTAAGTTTAAAGTGCCACCATTTGTGCAATTTTGCACATCAAAATAATTTAAAATATGGAAAATATACATCAAGGTATGTAGTTTTTAATGAATATATTTATTTTATGTGTAGTCTTAGGATTTAAGTGTTGTGTAATGTCCAATAAATGTGTATTTTTTTAGAAAATTGTTTTGCGTTCTCTGTGTTTCGTAGAATAGAACTAACGAGCTGACACCTGCTGACAAAAAGTAATGACACAAGTTGGTACCTATATGTGTCGTCTTTGATCGCAAACTAATGCCTTCGCCCCGTTTTTCCCCCTTTTCCATTAATTTGATAATATTCAGGCAAGTTCGAATTTTGTCATAAAGAACTCATCGATATTTGGTGCAGCAACAATCGAGAAATAAAATCTGTATCAGAGTGGATCTACAGTAAAGTCAACAATAACCATCTGGAATACGAAAAAAATTATAAACTATCTATTTTGTGTATGTTTATAATTATTAATTGGTCAAAACAGTTCCGAATATTTAAAAATTCAGCCTGAAAGTATGCAATCGGGTCAAATTTTATAGTTTTCGACAAATCGCGGTAAAGCCATGGTGCAATTCCAAAAAAAAAAAAATTGAAATTTTCTTTTAGTATTTCCAGCATGCTTGAAAAATTTCAACTCTCTAGCATTCAAACTGTAGTTTATGCCAAAAAAATCGACATCCAGACCATAGTGCAATGGCCATAATAATGAACAACAGCACCAAGTTGAATATTACGTTTTTCTTAACTTTAATCAAGTTTCTGTTTGGTTATATTTTTATTTTTTTTTCATCATCTCCTTGAAGGTCGCTGCAGTTTATGAATGTTACAGTACAGTTTGAGAAGCATTGCACATAAGACTTGCATGGATTTTATATTTTAGTCTCCCCTCGAAATAAAATTTTACCCCCGAACCGGATTTTCTAGCTACTCCCATGTTTGTAATCACATTAAATGTCGATGTCTAGTAACAAATTGCTCTGCACAGGTTGCAAAGATATCTGCTCTGACATCATTCTATAACCATTAAACATTATCGCATCAATGTGTATATTATGTAAGCCCACACCCATATTCAGTAATACCGCAATTTTGTTGTTTCTCTTTTGACAAAATACATAATTATATTCTTGCAAAAAGGGTATGTTAATTTTGGTCAGAAGTATGCAACGCATAGAAGGAAGCATTTCCGACCATATAAAGTATATATATTCTTGATCAGCATGACGAGACGAGTTCATATAGCCATGTCCGTCCGTCCGTCCGTCCGTCCGTCCGTCTGTCCGTCTGTCCGTCCGTCTGGATCAACGCAAACTCCTCCTAGACCGTAAGAGCTACAGAGCTGATGTAGGCTTGTATATACTGCAGGGGTTGTATATCTCGGATTCAGCCGGATCGGACAACTATATCATATAGCTCCCATACAAACCGCAAAGTCACGAACAGTGACTTTTCTAAATAACTTCGTTATTTTCTAAGCTACTGTCGTGAAATTTAATATTGGTAAGTTAATTATACATATAAACGACTATGCCAAATTTGATCAAGATCGGGTGACTATATCATATAGCTCCCATACGAACGATCGGTCGAAAACAGTGACTTTCTTCAATAACTTGGTTACTTTTGAGGCGATTGCTTTCAAATTAAAAATTTGTTAGTTTAATATATCTGTTAATGACTGTGCCAAATTTGATAAATATCGGGTTACTATATCATATAGCTCCCATAGGAACGATCGGTGGAAAACAGTGACTTTGATCGATATTTTCGTTATTTCCACATTTATGGCTAGAGGTAAGGAAAGAGTTACAAGTTGCAAGGGTATACAAACTTTGACGCGGTCGAAGTTAGCCCCGGCCCTCTGGTTTTATTTAATATACTCGCTTTTAATGGACTGCCAAGCAAGGTGACGACCAGCAAAATACAAACAACCAATACGACGAAAAGACCTTTGTCAATGTCGTTGTTTTGATACTCTTTCCAAATGGGGGCAAAACTAAGAAGTACCCGGATCTTAAAGTGCTTGAAGAGGGTATCACAAAATTGGTCGGATCAAGGAGAGGAGAAAGCATTTTGAAATGTATTCTCTAGTAAGATTGGTCAAGCCGCCATGTCAGCAGTAAAGCAATAGCTAATTGGATGAATTCCGGTCTTAAATAAGGTGAGCTCCTCGGGACGCCCAATCGATCTACCAAACAACCAAATTTCCCCATTGTAAAGAGCAAGATATAAAATTGCATTAACAATCGAGATGTTTATTTTTAAATACAAATATGGGTCGAAAAAAGTCAATTTTGAAAGATTTGTAGAATCGTTGTCAATTCTAATGCAAAACCAGAGGGCCGGGGCTAACTTCGACCGCGTCAAAGTTTGTATACCCTTGCAACATTTTTGGTAACTCTTTCCTTACCTATAGCCATCAAAGTGGAAAAACGTTTTATCTAAAAAGGCTAATGTTTGCGACAGAACGGCCAGCAATCGTAGCATAGGAAATAACGAAGTTATTGGACAAAGTCACTGTTTTCCACCGATCGTTCCTATGGGAGCTATATGATATAGTTACCCGATCCTTATCAAATTTGGCACAGTCATTAACAGATATATTAAACTAACAAATGTTTAATTTGAAAGCAATCGCGTCAAAAGTAACGAAGTTATTCACCAAAGTCACTGTTTTCGAAAGATCGTTCCTATGGGAGCTATATGATATAGTCACCCGATCTTGATCAAATTTGGCACAGTCGTTTATATGTGTAATTAACTCACCAATATTCAATTTCACGACAATCGCTCAGAAAATAACGAAGTTATTAAGAAAAGTCACTGTCCGTGACTTTGCCATTTGTATGGGAGCTATATGATATAGTGATCCGATCCGGCTGAATCCGAGATATACAATGCCTGCAGTATATACAAGCCTACATGCAAAATTTCAGCTCTGTAGCTCTTACGGTCTAGGAGGAGTTTACGTTGATCCAGACGGACGGACGGACGGACGGACGGACGGACGGACGGACGGACGGACGGACGGACGGACGGACGGACATGGCTATTTGAACTCGTCTCGTCGTGCTGATCAAGAATATATATACTTTATATGGTCGGAGATGCTTCCTTCTATGCGTTGCACACTTTTGACCAAAATTAATATACCCTTTTTGCAAGGGTATAAAAATTCAATATATACGTAAGCCTTATTTCCTTTCATATGCTTTGTCCTCCTCTTTCTTGACCTTAACCAAAACTTTTTGGTCATTTCTAGCAATATTTATCTTGGTGTGTCCTCTTCGGATGGCCAGCTCTCGGGGATGTTTAGCAACGATTTTCTTGAACTTTTCCAGTCGATCGCCCTTAGCTGCGGCCTTAAGCCATTCTTTTTTTTTTCTTATTTTTTGTACTTCTTTACCAACTGACTTCAGGCTTTTGACCGCCATTTCTTTCACGTTATCGGCCACATGACGTTTTTTCTTGATACTCCTTGGTTTGGAAGTCGGACTTCTAGTGAGTGGGCGTACCTCACGGGAAACGTGGCCAAAAGGAGCCATCACCGTTACTTGTGGATTAGGGGAAATTACCGCCTTCTTCGCTTCGATCTTAGGTTTAACTTTGTCCGCTTTAAAACCTTGAAATTTTGGACGAGCATTAAATTTAGCACATTTGGGTGCATCCTTCCACTTTGGCTTCGGCTTCATAATTTGGTTGCCCCAATCTGTTGCCATTTTAGGAACCTTCAGTTTTTGAGCAAATTTTTTAAACTTGCCGTTTCCGGGTTTATTAAAGTTAGGCCAGTCAGGATTGGGCATTTTTATTTGAAATTTGTTTTTACTTGAAATTTGTTTTAATTATTAGAACTATACTCTCGAGCACGATTTTCTAGAATGTGAAGTATGGAAGTAGGAAATGAGGCGGGTAAACTAGGCAATTGGACAAGGCCTACTTTTTACTTTTTATTTTTCACTTTCCCGCCTACTTGTTCGTCGGTCAGTGTCTGATCCGGATTTCATAATAATCTTTCTATTAACATCTTTTAGATGTGATTCCATTAAATATTATATTTAAGTTTAACATATTATGTCTTAATTTTTTTCTATGTGTGGTAATCAGTAAAATACTGATTGTATTCTATAATCTAGTTGTATTTACAGTGGAATAATGAGGGAATGGCTTTTAAGTGGCTCCACAATACCCGCAAGACCGGATTTATTCAATTGATGAGGACAAAGCACGTTCTTTAAAAAATCGAATTAAACACATATTCCATTGCTACCATAACAACTTAGGAAAGCTTTTGGGGTTACTTCCTAATTATTACATATTTGGGCCTATTCAAGATAAACCTTTCCACCATTTACATGGATATTCGTGCATCTACTTCTTATTCTAAGGATCAAATAAAAAATATAACTCAAACTTATAATCAATTCAAAAATCAATCAAATTATACATATCGATTTCTGTCACTGCTCAAATGTAAAAATGTAGATCAGTCTGCTAGCTAGAAAAATTGGCCATGTCCGCCTGTCTTTAGCTCTCTGAAAGCAATAGCTAATTGGATGAATTCCGGTCTTAAATAAGGTGAGCTCCTCGGGACGCCCAATCGATCTACCAAACAACCAAATTTCCCCATTGTAAAGAGCAAGATATAAAATTGCATTAACAATCGAGATGTTTATTTTTAAATACAAATATGGGTCGAAAAAAGTCAATTTTGAAAGATTTGTAGAATCGTTGTCAATTCTAATGCAAAAAAATGCAATATATACGTAAGCCTTATTTCCTTTCATATTCTTTGTCCTCCTCTTTCTTGACCTTAACCAAAACTTTTTGGTCATTTCTAGCAATATTTATCTTGGTGTGTCCTCTTCGGATGGCCAGCTCTCGGGGATGTTTAGCAACTGTTCACGCCACCGGGTGAACAGCAGTGAGCGGCGAAGAGCAGTGAAGAGTGAGGAGGGTTTTTTGATCCTCGGCATCTACGGTCACACCAGGAGGGGTGACTGGGTTTTTTCCAATGGGCATCGCCATTATTCCGAAACGAGATTTTCACCCGAACACCCGTTCTCTTGCATTTTTTACGATTTGTTAATCACTTTCAACCCGAACCATCTCCGTGTGTGCCGGGTTACCTGTGAATATTATATAAATAATAAAACCTACGTTTATTTAACCGAAGTTTTTCGTGCGTTTTAATTCACCACTCGCTCACCACAAACTGAAGAAATTGGCACCCGCCAACTCCTTGTATTTCATTTGGATCCTTCCGCCCCCCCACGAACATTGGTCCTTCGAGCCGGATATCCTTCCGCTCCTCCAGCTTGCATCGGCGGAATTCCTGATAAGTACAAAATTTCATTATTCATTTCATTTCCATACTACTAAAAGTGTGAGGTTTTCCCGCTTCTCCATAGCGACCTACACACTTTTACATATTGTATGTATGTACATACCTGACCTGTTCCAAGGTTACATGGTAGTTCCTAATCCTTAGCGTGATTGTCCAACGTTCTCGTTTTACATTCCACGATTATCCATTTTTTATTTATGTTTTTTTTTCCTCGCACTTGTCCAAATCCACCTCTTTTTTTTTCATATGCATTCACATGTACATGTATGTAATTTCCACAGCTGTTTGCCAAATCCGCGTAAAAGTTTAAAAAAAACAAAAAAAATTATTAAAGTGTTATAAAAAATAGGGAAGAATAATAATCAAGTGTTCACCGCGTTTTCTTATGTGTTGGAATAATTATTTTTAATGCCAAACTTATTTCCGCACGCGCGCATCTACGTACATACATACATACATACATCGTCACCTGTTGATGTACGCGCATATGTACCTATCCATATATATATAATCCCTTCGCACATTTACCACGACACAAAAGGCAGAAAAAAAAATATTCTTTTTTTTAAATAGCACTTAACGTATGCATCGCGATTTCTTGCGCGTTCGAATTCGGTGCGAAATTAAATTCCTCACGCGCGTCTTTGGATACCGGTGCACTTGCTTACATACGTACATACATATATGCTTACATAGTCATACATTGCACATACATATGTACATATCCACAACATATAATACATTTCGGTGTCGCGCATTGATTTAACACAATTCCACATCCAATTAAATTACAATTACTTACGTTTTTTTTTTTTGTTGTTGTGAACAACGCGTGTGCATACATCTATATACTCACCTGTGTACTTATGCATGTACGTACATACATAGATCAAAGCATCTGTCCATATGCATTGATCGGTTGTTTGGTTTGCGCACAACACTCGCGGTGCGTAAAAGCGTTCTTTTGTTCTTGGTTTTTCCGCACAACCACAAAAAAAATTATTAACATAATTAAACAACAAAATCAAAAACCAAATATATAAACAGCGGCCGACAGCTGTTTTCGGAGTAGTGGTGACACGTGAGTCGAGTCGTGATATCGATAGGCGGCTCAAGCGCGCCAAGTTCAAATCACATTATTTCCGATTCCCTTTTTTCGCCTAATTATATATTCGCCCATATTTATAACTAAATACATATATATTTTTCCAGCACTATCGTGCCCACATTTATATATCCGTCCATATTCATAAATTATATATATATAATTTTTTCCGGCCAGTATTTTGCGCACATATATACAGTGGTGGTCAGCGGGTTAGCCCCTTTTTTTTTGTTTGATTTTAAATTTGATTTTCTCGGCTCCTAAGAAAGTTAATGAAGAAATTTTTTCAGTAATTTGTTGGTTATTGTATTTAGATGATGACACGTAATTATTGTCATGCCAGCATTCGGCGTTTTTTTTACAGGTGCGTTTGAAAAAAAATAGGCCCCCAAATGCTGGCCATTAGTTTAGCCCGTTCTTTCCAAAATCTTTAATATTATAGTTAGACATGTGTATTCTTTGAAGAAGTTGTAGATCTAGGTAATCTAAGATAAACTGCATACCAAAAATTTTCATTTTAGCCCCAGTATTTGATTTGGGGCCAATCGAAATTTCGGGTTTTTGTATGTAATTCTTGAGGTCTCTTGGTTTGACGCCGTTTTACGATACCAATTTAAACTAAAGTAATATTTTCTTATTCTAAGTATTAAACTGAATTGAATTTCCCGTCAAATGATACATGTTTCATAAAAATCCGACAAAAATTAGATTGATTTCATCGCCCATACTTTAAAAAATAACCAGGTAAAATAAATTTAAAAAATTTCCCATACATGCGTGCAAAGAAAGAGATGGAGGATGTGTGGGAAATTTTGCTTACCTAGATTTTTTAAAGTATGGGCGATGAAATCAATCTAATTTTTGTCGGATTTTTATGAAACATGTATCATTTGACGGGAAATTCAATTCAGTTTAATACTTAGAATAAGAAAATATTACTTTAGTTTAAATTGGTATCGTAAAACGGCGTCAAACCAAGAGACCTCAAGAATTACATACAAAAACCCGAAATTTCGATTGGCCCCAAATCAAATACTGGGGCTAAAATGAAAATTTTTGGTATGCAGTTTATCTTAGATTACCTAGATCTACAACTTCTTCAAAGAATACACATGTCTAACTATAATATTAAAGATTTTGGAAAGAACGGGCTAAACTAATGGCCAGCATTTGGGGGGCTATTTTTTTTCAAACGCACCTGTAAAAAAAACGCCGAATGCTGGCATGACAATAATTACGTGTCATCATCTAAATACAATAACCAACAAATTACTGAAAAAATTTCTTCATTAACTTTCTTAGGAGCCGAGAAAATCAAATTTAAAATCAAACAAAAAAAAAGGGGCTAACCCGCTGACCACCACTGTATATCCGCCCATATTTATAAATAAATACATATATATTTTTTCCAGCACTATCGGGCCCATATTTACATATCCATTCATATTCAAAAATTATAAATATATTTTTTCCGGCCAGTATTTTGCGCACATATATATATCCGCCCATATTTATAAATAAATACATATATATTTTTTCCAGCACTATCGGGCCCATATTTATATATCCATTCATATCCAAAAATTATAAATATATTTTTTCCGGCCAGCCCTTTGCGCTCATATATATATCCGCCCATATTTATAAATAAATGCATATATATTTTTTCCAGCACTATCGGGCCCATATTTATATATCCATTCATATTCAAAAATTATAAATATATTTTTCCGGCCAGCCTTTTGCGCTCATATATATATCCGCCCATATTTATAAATAAATACATATATATATATTTTTTCCAGCACTATCGGGCCCATATTTATATATCCATTCATATTCAAAAATTATAAATATACTTCTTCCGGCCAGCCTTTTGCGCTCATATATATATCCGCCCATATTTATAAATAAATACATATATATATTTTTTCCAGCACTATCGGGCCCATATTTATACATCCGTCCATATTTATAAATTATATATATAATTTTTTCCGGCCAGTATTGTGCGCACATATATATATCCAGATCCAGATCTATACAAAAACGTATTTTCTTTTATCCTATACATCTTTATTTATATATTTCCTCCGTGTTTTGTTTTATACGTACTTCCAGCGTTACTTACGAATCCATACAAACTTGTTTTGTAATCATTTAGCTTGTCTACGTGCAAGTTTTGATCCGCACTCGTGCGTTCGTATATTGTTCCGCATCTATCCCCATTCAAAGGGCTCCGTTTCCGAGCCGCACGCGAGATAATTCTCCCGCAATCCTGCGGTGCACAGTGAGAAAGCTCTTGCGTCCTCATACAGTCCACTTCTCATTTCCTCAAATTTTCCCCATTTTCTCAAAACCCACAAACTCGGTGTTCAACGGTAAGGTCGTCCCCTGAGTATGTCCACGGAGCCGTCCAAGACTGCGCCGAAGTCTAACGGTCTTTCGTCTCCCTCTTCAACTCCGGAGAAGGTTCGACCTCCGATAACTCCGGCGACCGTGAAGCGTACGGATATTTCGCGCAAGTTCTCGTCTGTTCGCAGCCGCAGCGAATCCCCAAGATCCCGTCCGTCTTCGTCCAGCCTCCCTCAGGGTCGCAGATTCTCGGTTAAAGACTCGAGTGAACACAAAGGTCGTTCCAAGCTTTCAACCCAGACCCAGATCCCGCACGTTGTTGTGACGCACTGTTCTGACGCTCCCGTCACCCGATCCGTATCACAACAGCGCAGAGAACACTCCAGAATGTCCCTCTCCGATTTCATTCTGGCGTGCGACGCATTGACTCTGTTCGAAGCTCGGGAGAGTGAAGCTCTAACTTCTGAAGTGCCCTTGTTTTCCCTTAAAATGCACTTAGAGCAGCTCAAATCGCTGTGGTCAACTGTCGAGATGGAACACTCCCGTTGTCACAAGGCCTTGACAGTCCAAACCGACGAGGAAAGCTTGGCAAACATAAGCCGCATCAAGGCGAAGCACGAATACGCCTATGCGGCGTATGTGCGATGCGGGACGTTGTTTGGAGAACGCATCGAACAGCTCTCGGCACAGATGACGAGTCTTATGCGTCAGCCCACCGCTCCGTCGAGGCCGGCGGGGCATAGAGTTCCTCCGTGTGAGGTGGAGACATTTGATGGCGACAGCCTAGCATGGCCCACATTCCGCGATTTGTTCGCCGCCATTTATATCGCCAACCCGTACTTGTCACAAGTGGAGAAGCTCTATCACCTGAACACCAAGACGCGAGGGGAAGCGAGAACCATCGTGGCTAAGTCCCCCCTGACGAATGAGGGTTTCCAGGCCGCGTGGGAGAACCTCACCGCACGGTACGAAAACAGCCGTCTGCTGGTCATGACTCAAGCCAGACAACTCCTTCAGATTCCCGCGGTGGCACAAGAGTCGGGCAAATCCTTGCGAGAGCTGCAGACCGCGTTTCAAGGGTGTCTTACCGCACTTGAGCGTTCGGGTGTTAGTACTGAGAATTGGGATGTCCTACTTATCGCCATCTGCACTAGTAAATTGCCGAAGGCCACAATCCTCCTGTGGGAGCAATCAGTGCCCAATAAGACTGTCGTCTCAACGTGGTCCGATTTGAACCAATTTCTTACCGATCGGTATCGTGTCCTGGATGCCACCGAAGAACATAAGTCGGCCCCAAGTGTCCAAGCCATCCCCATTGGTCCCCGCAAATCCTCTGCAACGATGAAAGTCCAAGCGTTTCCAGCGAAAGCTCAGCTCAAATCGGCGTCTTGCAAGCTGTGCCATCGGGAAAATCACCCAATACGGCTCTGCCCTAGTTTCCTTGATATGCCTGTTCAGAGGCGGCTGGAAACCATTAGACAGCAGGGACTTTGTCTGAACTGTTTTGCCCGCGGTCATCAAGTGAAGGGCTGCTCCAGTGCGCATAATTGCCATACCTGCAAGGAGCGTCATCATACGCTGTTGCATCCTAGTGATGTGTCCGTGCCCTCGCCATCCGCTGCGCAAGTCCCACCATCCAGCGCCACAGAGCGCCCGTCCGCGAGCGACCAGCTCACAAATGCTCAAAGTTATTTTGCATCTACCCCAGGCAGAGGCCTTTTAGGCACTGCGATTGTCACTCTGCACCATCGTGGTGTGGATCATCATATTCGGGCGTTGATCGACTCGGGAGCCGATTCAACTTTTCTCTCCGAACGTGTCTTCAGCATGGTCCAGCCCCCCTTCTACCCAGTAGACGCCGCGGTTACTGGCATGGGCCAGAGTGATGGAGGCTGCGCCGACAAGGTGTGTCTGCTAATGCTGTCTCCCCCGTGTGACAGATTGAACAAGATTGAGGTCTCCGCCCTGGTCGTATCCAAATTGTCAGGGGCCATTCCAACAGCTCCATTCCTTAATACGGTTCCGACGCAGTGCCTCGATCGCCCCCTGGCTGACCCGTACTACAACAAGCCCGCGCCTATTGACATGATCATCGGTGTAGACCTGTTTCCCCACATCCTCGGAGAACGGATCAAAAAGGATATTGGTGATTTTGTCGGGCTAGAAACCATCTTTGGATGGGTTCTGTGTGGGGCTATCACTCCTGACCCTCCGGTGTCTAGATCCGTTTTCGCGGCACAGACGCGAGTTAGTCCCGAAGCAAAGCTTGATGTACTCCTCACCAAGTTTTGGGAGGTGGAAGACCTTCCCGCAAAGCCGGAAAAGGAGGATGACGCATTCTGCGAGCGGAACTTCCAGGAGACCACCCAAAGGGGAAAGGACGGCCGATATGTTGTGTCCCTACCGTTCAAAGGTCCGAATAGCGTTGACTTGGGCCACTCAAGACCGATCGCGCTGGCTCAATTCCTGCGGAATGAAGCACGCCTTCTCAAGGATCCGGTTCTAAAAACGCAGTACGATGCCATTATTCAAGAGTACGAGGAATTGGGTCATATGATTCGGGTGACGCCGCCTCAAGATGGGAAAAACTTCTATCTCCCCCATCATGCGGTGTTTAAGCCCGATAGCACCACCACTAAGGTACGCGTGGTATTTAACGCGTCGAGCCCCTCCACACAAGGCGTCAGCCTCAACGATGTCTTGCACACCGGTCCTACTCTTCAGGCCGACCTCACGCTTCAGGTACTGAAATGGCGGTTCTTTCAATTCGTTTTCAATGCCGACATAACGCAAATGTATCGACAAATCCGAGTCGATCCCAGGCATACCCCCTTTCAGCGGATCCTCTACCGAGACCGCTGCGGCAATATCCAGGATTACGAGTTACAAACTGTCACGTTTGGGGTTAACTGCGCGCCATTCTTGGCGATCCGAGTCCTTTTACAACTGGCACAAGACGTGCAAGCGATGTATCCTCAGGCGAGCGAAATCCTTCGGAACTACATGTATGTTGATGATGTCCTTGCCGGCGCTCACACTGAAGCCGACGCCCGTCTCGCCATACGAGAGCTTCAAGCGACCCTCCAATCTGCGGGCTTCCCGCTTCGGAAGTGGACTTCCAATAAGAAGGAAGTACTTCAAGCCATTCCGAGAGAGCACCTGCTGCGAGAGGACTTTCTCGAGCTGGAAGACGCGAGCACTGCAAAAACCTTGGGCATCCGCTGGCAAGCTGCCGAAGACGTCTTCTTCTTCACCGTAGCGGACCCCCCCTTGAAGGAGTCGATCACCAAGAGGCAGGTTCTGTCCCATATCGCTAAACTCTTTGACCCCGCTGGTTGGCTAGCCCCATTTGTCATCCGAGCGAAGATATTCATGCAACAAATCTGGCTTACCGAACTGGGCTGGGACGATGTTCTGCCGCCTCTCCTGCTGCAGCAATGGCACGAATTCCTGCAGGATTACCCAGGCCTCAGTCGACTCCGCATTCCCCGTTGGCTAAACACCAGCGATAAGCTCTCGTGGGAGCTTCATGGCTTCTGTGACGCGTCACAGAAAGCGTATGGAGCAGCCCTATATGTGCGGGTTCGGGGCGGCGATCAAGTAGCCGTCCATTTATTAACGGCTAAGACCCGTGTAGCTCCAGTCAAAACAGTCTCACTGCCTCGGCTGGAGTTGTGCGGAGCGGTTTTACTAGCCGATCTCTGGGCGTCGATCGCTCCTGAACTCCCAATCCCACCTGCAACCTCCCAGTTTTGGACCGACTCTACCATCGTGTTGGCTTGGCTCAATAAACCCCCGTGCAGTTGGTCCACCTTCGTGGCCAATCGGGTATCCAGCATCTCCAAAAGCACCAGTGGCCAAAGCTGGTCACATGTGCGCTCCGAGGACAACCCCGCTGATCTGGCGAGCCGTGGGGTCTCCGCGGCCGAGTTATCGGCCAGCAGACTCTGGTGGCATGGGCCGGACTGGCTCCAGCGAGCCCCCGAGTATTGGCCAACTCCCCATAACGAACTCCCAGACACCCAGCTGGAGCAACGAGTCCAGTGCCACACCACCGCGACCACCCTACTCGAGGACGTCAGCGAACGTTTCTCGGATTATGGTAGGGCATTACGAGTCATCGCGTACATCCTACGCTTCGCCACCAAAAGGATTTCGACGCCTTCCACGGTTCACCTCACCAATGACGAACTTCTCTCCGCCGAGCGCGCCTTGATTCGGACCTCTCAGCGTCGGGAATACCTCGCGGAGATACGGGCCCTGGGGGAAGGGCGACCCCTGCCATCATCCAGCACGCTACTCAATCTGAATCCATTTCTCGATCAGCATGGGTTACTCCGCGCCTGCGGACGACTCCGGGCCGCCGAGTCCCTCCGATATGATGAACGTCACCCTATTCTCCTCCCCTATAGTACTCATTTCACTCGCCTGCTTGTCGAATTCGCCCACCGCATCACGTTGCATGGCGGCAATCAACTGATGGTGCGGTATCTGCGCACCAAATTCTGGATCCCACGGATCAAGAACATGGTGAAGTCCCACCTCAAGGGGTGCAAAGTCTGCATCGTTCATCGTCGACGACTACAGACCCAGATGATGGGTGATCTCCCTCGAGAACGGATCACGTACTCCAGGCCCTTCACCCACACGGGCATTGATTTCGCAGGGCCGTTCGAGATCAAAAATTACACCGGGCGTGCGTGTCTCATAACTAAGGGCTATGTCTGCGTCTTCGTGTGTTTCAGCACGAAGGCAATCCATCTCGAGGCTACCTCCGACCTCACCACTGAAAGATTTCTTGCAGCCTTCTCTCGGTTTGTCGCACGGAGACAATGCCCCCAGCGCATTTACTACGACAATGGCAAAACCTTCGTAGGGGCCTCAAAGGCGCTCGAACAAGATTTCCTGAACGCCACCAAGCTTGATATAATGAAGGCATTTCCCCAGCACATTTTAACCTGGCAGTTCATTCCGCCAAGCGCGCCCCATATGGGAGGACTGTGGGAAGCAGGGGTCAAAAGTTTTAAGACCCTGTTTTACAAGTCTTCGTCCACTGTCAAATACACCTTCGAGGAACTTTCCACTCTCCTGTGCAGGATCGAAGCGTGTCTAAACTCCAGGCCAATCTCTCCCATGAGCGAGGATCCAGAGGACCTGCTGGCCCTAAGCCCGGGACATTTCCTGATTGGAGGACCGCTCTTATCCATTGCGGAACCGGAAATTCTGGTCGAGCCTATGTCACTGATCAACCGATGGCAGCGACTGAAGGCAATCCAGCAGGCTTTCTGCCGCCGCTGGAAGAGTGAGTACCTCAAGGAGCTTCACAAACGGAACAAGTGGAAGTCACCGACTCGCAGCATCCAGACCGGCGACCTCGTGATCGTGTCCGAAGATCATCTCCCCTCCAACGAGTGGCGCTTAGGGCGAATTGAGCGCACTCTGCCCGGGGCTGACGGTCTCGTCCGAGTGGCTGATGTCACCACCGCGCGTGGGTCTATCCGAAGACCCGTAGCGAAGCTTATTCTGTTGCAAGACAGCAGGAGTCCTGGGCCTAAAACCGTATCGTGACTCCCAATCCCTCTATGTTCCCTCCGAATGTCCTCGTCTCCGTGCATGTTGTTCGTTCCCGCGCATAGACTAATCCACTCCCCCCTACGTAATTTCTTTCGTTACAGTTCGTTCAGCTCCCCCCTTCATAGCGACATGGCCCCCACACGTCTGCCGCACCACCGCAGCAAACGAGCTGCTCCGCAGGGCACGAACGTGTACCGATGCCGGGTCTGTCGGGGGTTCATGCACTCCGGCAGTGTCAGCGCTTCCTGAACCTCCGAGGGGAAAAGCGGCTCCGGGCGGTGCTGATCAACAAGTATTGTCCCAATTGCTTGGCACACGAGCATTCATCCGACGCGTGCCGGACTCGCCATGGTTGCCGACGATGCGGGCAAAGGCACCACACCCTGCTCCACATGGCCGACCAAACGCCGAGACCACGTGCCTCCGCCCGGCGGCGCAGCCAATCACCCCCCTCCGGGCGTGCTGCACCCCCGCTACAACCCTGTTCCCGATCATCGTCCGACCGCTCCGCTTCCCCAGAAGGCGCACCCGAAATCTCTTTATCCTCCCTGCTCCACGCCAGGACGACGACTGTCCTGCCAACCGCAGTCCTCCGGTTGGGCAATGGCTCGAAATCCTTCGAGACCCGCGTCCTTCTCGATGCGTGTGCGGCTGAGAGCCGCATCAATCGCTCCTTTGCCCGGTCCCTGGGGTTAGCTGTGACCAAGGTCGGGGTCGACCAAGCCTGTACGGCCGTCCTCGAGTCGAGGTCCGACGAGACGTTCCGACGGAACGTTATATTCCGGGTCGAAGAGGACTTGCTCATCCGCACTCCCATCCGGGAAGTGGTGGCGCCGGTTCGGGAGAAATTCGCCACCCTGATCCTGGCCGACCCCTATTTCTATCGGCCGGCGTCGGTGTCCGTGGTACTCGGGGCAGACCTCTATCCGGAGGTCATCCAACCAGGCTGTGTGCCCGGTCATAGCGGTACTCCCGCAGCCCAGAGCACCGTGTTCGGATGGGTCGTCTCCGGCTCCTGTGGGATCTAGGCGCTCCAGAACGTTGCCGTCCCCCGTCCGTTATATGTCCAGGGTGGCAATTGCAACATGTTGCAAGGGGGGCGGTATGTTCACGCCACCGGGTGAACAGCAGTGAGCGGCGAAGAGCAGTGAAGAGTGAGGAGGGTTTTTTGATCCTCGGCATCTACGGTCACACCAGGAGGGGTGACTGGGTTTTTTCCAATGGGCATCGCCATTATTCCGAAACGAGATTTTCACCCGAACACCCGTTCTCTTGCATTTTTTACGATTTGTTAATCACTTTCAACCCGAACCATCTCCGTGTGTGCCGGGTTACCTGTGAATATTATATAAATAATAAAACCTACGTTTATTTAACCGAAGTTTTTCGTGCGTTTTAATTCACCACTCGCTCACCACAAACTGAAGAAATTGGCACCCGCCAACTCCTTGTATTTCATTTGGATCCTTCCGCCCCCCCACGAACAGCAACGATTTTCTTGAACTTTTCCAGTCGATCGCCCTTAGCTGCGGCCTTAAGCCATTCATTTTTATCTCTTATTTTTTTGTACTTCTTTACCAACTGACTTCATTTCTTTCACGTTATCGGCCACATGACGTTTTTTCTTGATACTCCTTGGTTTGGAAGTCGGACTTCTAGTGAGAGGGCGTACCTCACGGGAAACGTGGCCAAAAGGAGCCATCACCGTTACTTGTGGATTAGGGGAAATTACCGCCTTCTTCGCTTCGATCTTAGGTTTAACTTTGTCCGCTTTAAAACCTTGGAATTTTGGACGAGCATTAAATTTAGCATATTTTGGTGCATCCTTCCACTTTGGCTTCGGCTTCATAATTTGGATGCGCCAATCTAAGGCCATCTTTGGAACCTTCAGTTTTTGGGCAAATTTTTCAAATTGCCGTTTCCGGGTTTATTAAAGTTAGGCCAGTCAGGATTGGGCATTTTTACTTGAAATTTGTTTTTACTTGAAATTTGTTTTAATTATTAGAACTATACTCTCGAGCACGATTTTCTAGAATATGAAATATGGAAGTAGGAAATGAGCAGGTAAACAAGGCAAATGGACATGGCCTACTTTTCACTTTTTGTTTTTCACTCTCCCGCCTACTTGTTCGTCGGTGTCTAATCAGGATTTCATAATAATCTTTCTATTAACATCTTTTAGATGTCATTCCATTAAATATTATATTTAAGTCAAATATATTATGTCGTAATTTTATTTCTATGAATGGTTAACAGTAAAATACTGATTCTAGTCTATAATCTAGTTGTATTTACAATGGAATATTAAGGGAATGGCTTTTAAGTGGCTCCACAATACCCGCAAGACCAGATTTATTCGATTGATGAGGATAAAGCACGTTCTTTAAAAAATCGTATTAAACACTTATTCCATTGTTACCATAACAACTTACGAACACTTTTGGGGTTACTTCCTAATTATTACATATTTGGGCCTATTCAAGATAAACCTTTCCACCATTTACTTGGATATTCGTGCATCTACTTCTTATTCTAAGTATCAAGTAAAAAAATATAACTTAAACTTATAATCAATTATACATATCGATTTCTGTCACTGCTCAAATGTAAAATGTAGATCAGTCTGCTAGCTAGAAAAATTGGTCATGTCCGCCTGTTTTTAGCTCTCTGAAAGCAATAGCTAATTGGATGAATTCAGGATTTCATAATAATCTTTCTATTAACATTATTTAGATGTGATTCTATTAAATATTATATTTACGTCTAATATATTTTGCCTTAATTTTATTTCTATGAATGGTTAACAGTAAAATATTGATTCTAGTCTATAATCTAGTTGTATTTACTGTGGAATATTGAGGGAATGGCTTTTAAGTGGCTCCAAAATACCCGCAAGACCAGATTTATTCGATTGTTATCACTACAACTTAGGAAAGCTTTTGGAGTTACTTCCTAATTATTACATATTTGGGCCTATTCAAGATAAACCTTTCCACCATTAACTTGGATATTCGTGCATCTACTTCTTATTCTAAGGATCAAGTAAAAAATATAACTTAAGCTTATAATCAATTATACATATCGATTTCTGTCACTGCTCAAATGTAAAAATGTAGATCAGTCTGCTAGCTAGAAAAATTGTCCATGTCCGCCTGTCTTTAGCTCTCTGAAAGCAATAGCTAATTGGATGAATGCCGGTCTTAAATAAGGTGAGCTCCTCGGAACGCCCAATAGAACTACCAAACAACCAAATTTGCCCATTTTAAAGAGCAAAAGATATAAAATTGCATTAACAATCCAGATGTTTACTTATTTTTAAATACAAATATGGGTTGAAAAAAGTTATTATAGAAATTTTAAAAAATTTGTAGAATCGTTGTCAATTCTATTCAAAAAATTCAAAAAATTCAATTCAAAAAATTCAATATATACGTAACCCTTATTTTCTTTCATATGCTTTGTCCTCCTCTTTCTTCACCTTAACCAAAACTTTTTGGTAATTTTTAGCGATATTTATTTTGGTGTCCTCTTCGGATGGCCAGCTCTCGGGGATGTTTATTAAAGATTTTCTTGAACTTTTCCAGTTGTTCGACCTTAGCTGCGGTCTTTTTTATTTCTAATTTTTTGTAGTTCTTTACCAACTGACTTCAGGCTTTTGACCGCCATTATTTCACGTTATCGGCCACACGAAGTTTTTTCTTGATACTCCTTGGTTTGGAAGTCGGACTTCTGGTGAGTGGGCGTACCTCACGGGAAACGTGGCCAAAAGGAGCCATCACCATTACTTTACTAATACTTTCGTATTAGGGGAACTTACCGCCTTCTTCGCTTCGATCTTAGGTTTAACTTTGTCCGCTTTAAAACCTTGGAATTTTGGACGAGCATTAAATTTAGCACATTTGCGTGCATCCTTCCACTTTGGCTTCGGCTTCATAATTGCCGTTTCCGGGTTTATTAAAGTTAGGCCAGTCAGGATTGGGCATTTTTACTTGAAATTTGTTTTTACTTGAAATTTGTTTTAATTATTAGAACTATACTCTCGAGCACGATTTTTAGAATGTGAAGTATGGAAGTAGGAAATGAGGCGGGTAAACTAGGCAATTGGACATGGCCTACTTTTTACTTTTTATTTTTCACTTTCCCGCCTACTTTTCGGTCAGTGTCTGATCCGGATTTCATAATAATCTTTCTATTAACATCTTTTAGATGTGATTCCATTAAATATTATATTTAAGTTTAACATATTATGTCTTAATTTTTTTCTATGTGTGGTAATCAGTAAAATACTGATTGTAGTCTATAATCTAGTTGTATTTACAGTGGAATAATGAGGGAATGGCTTTTAAGTGGCTCCACAATACCCGCAAGACCAGATTTATTCGATTGATGAGGATAAAGCACGTTCTTTAAAAAATCGTATTAAACACTTATTCCATTGTTACCATGACAACTTACGAAAGCTTTTGGGGTTACTTCCTAATTATTACATATTTGGGCCTATTCAAGATAAACCTTTCCACCATTTACTTTCATATTCGTGCATCTACTTCTTATTCTAAGTATCAAGTAAAAAAATATAACTTTGTAAACTCTCTACTTTTTAAAGTAATTAATCCCTTGGGATTGTCTTTATATTTCCGGATTTTATTTATTTTAAAATTAAGTGCACATGCGGTCTTATTGACTATATGCCCGTACCCCGCCTTAGCGTATTATACCCTTTTAGTGTGCCCAAATTCGGTTATCGGGGAAATTCACTGAGACGAGGAGCGGGCTTTTTTTAAAATATTCCTAATGTTTACATTCGGCCAATCCTGACATTTGATCGACCACGATCATACAATTCAACAAACATACAATATACATATAAATACTGCTTATCAAATACATATTACAAACAGAAACTCACAGTTTTATCACACGCATGCATCCACGGCTTGAGTCGGGCTGATTCTAAGATACCTTTGTAGGGCAATTGAGTAAGTTGACAATCGTCAATATCAGTGACTTCGTATCGGTCATTTGGAAGAACTCGATTTATCTTATAAGGACCACGGTATTTAGGAGCGAACTTTTTGCACGACCCGGGAGTGACATCTACATTGCGAATGGCAACAAAATCATTGACTCCATAGGATAATGGTGCCCTATGCCTTAAGGCGTACCGCTTTTCATTGCGCTCCTGCGATAATTGAATTTTCGCACTTGCCTCTTGCCTAGTGCCCTCAAGGTTACAGGGGTTTTCTGAACTAAATTTCTCGTCAAGATACTCGGTTAATTCGTCTACTAAGGGGCCTCGCTGATCGCAACCAAACAACAACATTGACGGAGTTTTACCGGTACTACACTGCACTGAGTTATTAATAGCGAACTCGACACGATTAACTAATTTATACCAATCGGCTTGGGCTAAAGGTTCTGACAGCTTTCCCAACATTGGGGTCAACACACGGTTCACACGTTCGACCTGCCCATTGGCTTGAGGGGCAGCAGTCGCTACTTTAATGTGGTCAATATTTCGATTTTCTACAAACTCAGCAAACTCAAACGACGTAAAACACGTACCTCTGTCGGATATAACTCTTCTTGGTCGGCTATAATAATTAAAATATTTTTCTAACGCGGCGGTTACTTCTTTGGTACTAGTGGAATTTACGGGATACAATTTGACAAACTTTGTAAATACGTCAATCACTACCAAAAGGTGCTTTCTTTTTGATGTAACACTCGGTAAGGGACCTAAGTGGATAGTATCAAATGGAATCGGACTTTTCGGAATACTATGCAAGGTTCTATTATGTATAGTTCTTGGAACACTATGTAAAATACACGGCAGACAATCTTTTATAAACGACTCAACCTTTGGATTCATTAATGGGAACCAGTACTTTTCTTTCAAATTGTTTACACATTTCTCAACGCCTAAGTGACCTAGTTTCTCGTGACACCTTCTTATTAATTCCCCTTGCATGCGAGCCGGTGCATACAAACACAGTCTTTCCTTAGCATTTCTTTTGTACACTATACCATCTATTAACTCAAATCCAACATCATTGCCTTTTTCTAAATTTTCTCTTAGTTTACGGATATCCGGATCTCTTATTTGTTCTGACTGCAATAATAAATCAACATCTTGCGGAGACGCACCCACTACACCAACAAGGTTTGCCGACTCATTTCGATCGAGCTGGTCACTTCTTTCGATTTGCTTACTCAATCTCGGATCAACAGAACTTTCATTTAAAGAAACGCAAGGTTTATTTTTAACCAGTTTTAACCGACTTCTTTCTAAACATAGCTCACACGGTCTGAAACAACTCTTCGCTAAATGAACACACGGGTTTGTCCCAAACGGTCCTAAATAATTCTTCCCTAAAGGAGCACATGGTTCTATTTTACACGGGTTTATCTCACACGGGTCTATCTTACACGGTTTTGTCTCAACCGGTTTTGTCTCAAACGGTTTTATCTCACACGTTTTTGTCTCAAACGGTTTTATCTCAAACGGTTTTATCTCACACGGTTTTATCTCACACGGGTCTGTCTCACACGGTTTTGTCTCAAACGGTTTTATCTCACAAGGTTTTATCTCACACGGTTTTATCTCACACGATTCTGAACAACTCTGTTCTAAAACGGCATACGGTCTAATCGAATCTCTACTAAACACATTTTTCTCTGAGGGGACACACGGTTGTATAAAATCGCTTTCAAACTCAGGCGATTTAACTAACTCACATGAGTTATCATCTTGAATGGCACACAGCTTGGTCAAATCTCTACCAGACTCACACGGTTTAACGCAACTTTCCTCAAAAGTAATATGCGGTTCACAAGGTTCAATTGGGGCATTCTGGTCTCTCTTCACTAATAAATCGCAAGGATCAAAATCACCTTCTACAATATTCTCTAACAACTCGGTTTGCCGACTTAATGCGTCTACATGGCCCATGTTTGAACCGGGTCTGTGAGCAATGGTATAATCAAAGTTTTCCAATTCCAACGACCACCGCGCAATGCGGGGATTTATTGATTTTTTACTCAAGGTTTGGACCAATGAACTACAATCGGTAACGATCAAAAATGGTCTGTGTTCTAAATAAACGCGAAATCGGCGCACGGCATATATTATGGCCAAAGTTTCAAGCTCAAAACTGTGATAACGGGACTCGGCGGCTGTCGCCTTTCGGGAATAATAAGAGACTGGATGCATTTTACCATCATAAGGCGGATCTTAATGTGAGAAATACATTTTTAGCGGTTTTGTTCATCGGAAATGGACCACCTTGTTTAAGCAACTCAGTTAACGGTTTAGCTATGCGGGAGAAATTCGGAACAAATTTGCGAAAATAAGAGAATAAGCCTAAGCACGAGTGTAACGCTTTGCTGTTAAGTGGTTCTGGGTATTCTTGAATAGCTTTTAAATGTGTATTATTTGGTAAAATTCCCTTTTCACTGACTTCATATCCTAAATAATCTATGCTCTTCTGTAGGAAAATGCTTTTCTTCAAATTGAGCTCTAAATTGTACTGAATAAAACGATCTAACAGTTTTGCTAACAACTTAAGATGCTGATCTACGGTGCGGGTGGCAAGAATAATGTCGTCCATATATACTACAAGTTCTCGATCCCTAATCATATCACTAAGTATGTTCGATATAAATCTCTGAAATACAGCTGGTCCGTTCTTTAGACCAAAAGGCATTCTCAGATACTCGAACTGCCCATCGGGTGTAACGAATGCGGTGTATTTAATTGAATCCTCTTCCATGCCTATATGGTAAAACCCACTTTTCAAATCTATGACGGAGAAAACGGTCTTGCTCTCCAGGTATTCTAGGCAATCTTCTATCAAAGGCAATGGAAAATTATCCCTCACAGTCTTCTTATTTAAACCTCGATAATCAACGCACATTCGTATATTGCCATCCTTTTTTCGCACTAGGACGATGGCGGACGCATAGGGGGAGTTGCTTGGTCGTATTACATTATTGGCTAACAACTCACTAACCGTTTTAGAAACGATTCCTCTTTCATAATATGATAACCTTCTAGGACTACTATGAAATGGTGTTGTATCTGTCAGACATATTCTCATCATATATTTAGGCAACCCGTAATTAATTGAAAATCGGTCAATGTAATGCTCATGCACAATGTCTCGGCACTCACGCATCGCGCCTAATCCAAATTCACTGCCAACAGTAGTATTCCCGGTATCTGACAGCGTTGCACAAACAGTTTGCAACTCTGTTAGCCATTCTCGAAACGAGGATGCATTCGTGTTTACATTAGGGTTATTACAATTATTATCTAGATTAGTGGTGTTATTACTAATGGTATTAAGCTTAGGATATTTAGTAAACAGGGATGCACAGAAGGATTTGTAAACAAAAGCAATGGTACTCTTTAATGATGCGGAATTCTTTTCATACTTTCTTACATTTTCAATCAATGAGAACTTAAGACCTATTTTATTCAAGGCGTCTCTACCAAGAAGTAGTTGCGTCGGCATAATATTATCGGGAATAACTAAAAATTGAATTTCATAATATTTTTTGCAAAACAGAACTAAACATTTGACTGTTCCAAAAGTCAGAATAGAGCCACCACTCAGTCCATGAAAAGAACTTTTAACTAATTTATCGCAATCTAAATGCGGCATCAACGCTCTACTGGCAAAACTTACTGGGCTTCCGGAATCTAATAGGGCAAAAATATTATTAACATCAGTGCATCCCCCTTTACAAGATATTCTTAAACTTACTAATTGAATAAATGACTTATCATCAATGGTGTCCGGGTCTTCACTAGAGCTCATGGCGGCGATCTGGGTTCGCATTGGACAATTCCGGTACTGATGGCCCACTTTGAAGCACCGATAGCAACTTCCTTTTGGTCTCTCCGGGCGTGGACAGTCAAACATTAAGTGACCAATCTGGCGGCAATTGAAACATCTCTTATCCTTTCCAGCAGGCGTAATGGCCTGCGCACGGTCTGAAGTCTGACGAGCCTGAGGAACGTAGTTTTTGGCTGGTGGCTGAACTGTTTGAAAACGCATCATATTCTCTCGCAATTCGTTCAGAGAAGTACAATAATACAAAGGAGCTGACAATCCGGTTCGATCTTGTAGTCCGTCAACAATGTATTTGACCACATCGGTGTCTTCAAAATTGCCCTGCTGAGCAATATTTCGCATAATGATGAAATACTGCAAGAGTGACTCTCCTTTGCCAATTGAGCGCTTCCTCATCTGGTTAGCAATCTCGTAGTTTGTCATTTGTAGGCCAAATACCTTCACAAGGGCATCCTTCAGCTCGCTCCAGGTTGTAGTCTTTTCATATGTCATATATGCTTTAGCAGATCCCTCCAGCAGTCGGTTGCCCAACGACCAACATTGGGCATCACTCAGTACATACACTCTTGCTGCTTTCTCCAGCTCACGAATCCATACGTGAATGGACAGATCACCATCACCAGAGAATTTAGGTACAGTAGTTTCGACATCTTTCAAGTTCATGCGGCAATTATATTCCGGTCCGCTTAAGTTCTCCTCCAGCTCCATAACACGTGTTTTTAGCTCCGCCAGGTTTTTACGTGCTGTATACAATTCGATGCTACTAAGAATCGAAGACAATTCGTCGGTTTCGCTCGCTTGTGCGCTTTCACGAACATGCACGTTCGCGTCTGGTCCTACAGAGGTCTCACGAGACATCGTCGGCGACTGGTTAGCACCCACTTGATCCGGTGTACTTGGCTGCTCAATGTTTCCCACGCCGCGCTGCTCAATAAGAGGCTCCGGACCAACATCCACAAGTTGTCCGGCAAGCACATTTGCAGACACTGCTGGGCTGACTGCCTGCTCTTCGGGTACATCACTCTCTCCAGACTGATTCTGTGCCATGACTTGTTTTACCAATGCTCGCAATTGGTAAATTGACGCTTCTTTGTCGCAAGGTACTTCCTTGGCCGCTAGCAACTCAAACAATGCGGTTTTGTTTAATTTAATGATCTCGGTGTATTTCATGAAAATACGTTCTTTAGGGCAAACTCCACACCTGATTTGTAAACTCTCTACTTTTTAAAGTAATTAATCCCTTGGGATTGTCTTTATATTTCCGGATTTTATTTATTTTAAAATTAAGTGCACATGCGGTCTTATTGACTATATTCAAGAGAGTGTGCCCGTACCCCGCCTTAGCGTATTATACCCTTTTAGTGTGCCCAAATTCGGTTATCGGGGAAATTCACTGAGACGAGGAGCGGGCTTTTTTAAAATATTCCTAATGTTTACAACTTAAACTTATAATCAATTATACATATCGATTTCTGTCACTGCTCAAATGTAAAATGTAGATCAGTCTGCTAGCTAGAAAAATTGGTCATGTCCGCCTGTTTTTAGCTCTCTGAAAGCAATAGCTAATTGGATGAATTCAGGATTTCATAATAATCTTTCTATTTACATTATTTAGATGTGATTCTATTAAATATTATATTTACGTCTAATATATTATGTCTTAATTTTATTTCTATGAATGGTTAACAGTAAAATATTGATTCTAGTCTATAATCTAGTTGTATTTACTGTGGAATATTGAGGGAATGGCTTTTAAGTGGCTCCACAATACCCGCAAGACCAGATTTATTCGATTGTTATCATTACAACTTAGGAAAGCTTTTGGAGTTACTTCCTAATTATTACATATTTGGGCCTATTCAAGATAAACCTTTCCACCATTAACTTGGATATTCGTGCATCTACTTCTTATTCTAAGGATCAAGTAAAAAAATATAACTTAAACTTATAATCAATTATACATATCGATTTCTGTCACTGCTCAAATGTTAAAATGTAGATCAGTCTGCTAGCTAGAAAAATTGTCCATGTCCGCCTGTTTTTAGCTCTCTGAAATCAATAGCTAATTGGATGAATGCCGGTCTTAAATAAGGTGAGCTCCTCGGAACGCCCAATAGAACTACCAAACAACCAAATTTGCCCATTTTAAAGAGCAAAATACGCACTGGGGATCTCGCCTGGTAAATCCTAAAGGCAAGCAGTTGTACAACACAATAGTCAACCCTCTCAACAAGATGGTCTCACCGGGTAGGCCTACTTATTGGCCCACAGATCCACAGAAAGTGCCTGACTTGATTGATTTCGCAGTAACCAAGAGGATTCCACGTAATCGGATCACTGCGGATACACTGCTAGATTTAACTTCCGATCACTCTCCAGTGCTATTCACACTATTAACAAGACCTCAAGTACTTGATCGCCCTTATAGGCTCACAAACAACAAAACAAATTGGCTTAAATTTAAAATGTACATGAGTGCCCACATTGACTGTTCGCCGAAACTGGATGCTGCAGAGGACATTGATATGTGCGTCTCTGCACTTGAGTCGATGATGGGAGCTGCAGCAAGAGTATCTTCTCCACATGCCTCTTCTTACACCAAACCTGTTGACAGGCCTACGAACCGGCGGATAGAACAATTAGTAACGGAAAAACGACGTCTAAGAAGAGAATGACAGATTACTCGCTCACCAGCAGCAAAACTTCGCCTAAGGCATGCTAATCGCAACCTCTCCAAGGCGTTAAGACAAGAGGAAAGCTGGGCTCAAAGGAAACACATAGAAAAGCTCAGTCCAACCAGCACTAAACATCCTCTGTGGAAAGCCCACCCAACTTTAAGCGCTCCTACAGAGACAATTTCACCGATAAGGAGTCCAACCGGTGGATGGGCCCGCAGTGACGAAGAGAGGGCATCCGTATTTGCCACACATCTTAAAATGGTTTTCCAGCCAAATCCAACATCAAACTCATATGTACTTCCCCCTTCGAGCACATTATCGGATAGTGAGTACTCGGAACTCAAATCGGACGAGATCACTGCAGTTATTAAAAACCACATAAAACCGAAAAAAGCCCCTGGCCATGACCTAATCACACCGAAAATGATCCTAGAACTCCCTATTATCGCCATACAATATATCTGCAAACTGTTCAACGCTATAATAAAAATTGGCTACTTCTTAAGAACATGGAAAAAGTCCACTATCATCATGATTCCTAAAGTGGGAAAGGACAAAACCCAGCCATCATCCTATAGGCCAATTAGTTTGCTGCCATGTCTTTCGAAGCTTTTTTGAAAAGTTCCTGCAGTTCCGAGTAAACTCATTTCTGGCATCGGAGAACACAATCCCTTCACACCAGTTCGGCTTCCGCGAAAAACATGGTACAATTGAACAAGTCAATCGAATAACATCCGAAATACGAACAGCATTCGAACTAAAAGAATACTGTGCGGCTGTCTTTCTCGGCGTTGCCCAGGCTTTCGATAGAGTTTGGCTGAAGGGTCTGATGTTCAAAATCCGGCAAAAACTGCCACAGTACACACACAAACTCATGGAATCTTACCTTTACAATAGGAAATTCGCTGTAAGATGTAATGGCTCCGTCTCGGCTGATTTTGAAATCAAAGCTGGTGTACCGCAAGGCAGTGTACTCGGCCCATTGCTCTACCTGCTGTACACTGCAGACTTTAACGAGTTTAGGACATACAAGGTCCACTTTTGCCGATGACACGGCAATCCTCAGCAGATCCAAATACCCAATACAAGCCTCTGCAAAATTAGAGGAACACCTCAAGGTGGTAGAGGAATGGCTAGCAACCTGGCGTATCCGGGTCAACGAGCAGAAATGCAAACATGTCACATTTACGCTTAACAGAAGAAACTGTCCAGCTCTAATGCTAAACAACGTACCAGTTCCTCAAGCCGTGGATGTCACTTACCTTGGCATCCACCTAGACAGAAGACTAACTTGGCGCAAGCACATCGAAGCAAAAAAGTCACAGCTTAAACTGAAAGCGAGTAGCCTACATTGGACCATCAATGCTTGGTCCCCTCTACGTCTGGAGTATAAAGTCCTCCTATACAACTCCGTACTGAAACCCATTTGGATTTACGGAGCAGTACTATGGGAAATGCAAGGTACTCAATACCTAAAGTATTCTGCGAAACTGGATGCACACCCAAATGTTCTTGCCAATGCCCTTACGCAAACAAATAATAGAACTCGTCTTAAAAGAAATGGCAGACCAACCCAATAACATGTGATTAGGGCCGCCTGCAATATCCCAGGATTTATCTTAAGTACTAGACTAAGAAAAATATCTCAAACTTGTTGTTAGGCTCTAATTTAAGAGTAGATTCAACAAATATATATTAAAAGATAAAAAAAAAAAAAAAAAAAAAAACATATATGTATATATCGGCGAAGAGAGGAATTCAGGGTTTCCTGAATCGTTGATTTCGTTATTGGCTTCCATTTTTCCACTAATTTTGTGCAGCGAGTCTCGACGTGCTTTACGGTTGACTTCCAGAAGGAAAAGAGACTGAATTCTCTCAACCGCACACCGAGCCACACTCGATGACAGGCTATGCTGTCATCGCACATATCTAGTGTTAAACAGTTCTACATCAGTCAATATATTCATTACTTAACACTGATCAATTCGCCTTAACAGTAGGCACACAATTCAAATTATTAGAAATGCCTAATTCAATCTCCGGCACGGTCATCCTGACAAATTACACGTCCTCGTGTAGCAGGAGTATAAACCACCGTTACAATCTCCGACACGGTCATCCTGTCAAATTACACGTCCTCGTGTAGCAGGAATATAAACCACTTTTACAAAACATCATTTTCATCTTTGTTTTAACTAACTGAACCAAAAACATTCTGTTTTATGCAGTTTGACAAATCCAGTTTAATGTTAATTCAAAATATCTTATTTGCTATAACATATTTCGTAACTAAAAATTCTTATTTGATATTTTTCTACTTGCCTATTTCAACATTTGTTTGTTCATATTTCTTTTACAATTCATTAAACATTAAACATACGGTCTGTTTCACCCGTTTCACCACAGTCTCCTCCAACTGTGCCATTACGGTCTGTTTCACCCGTTTCAACACAGTCTCTTCCAACTGTGCCATTACGGTCTGTTTCACCCGTTTTACCAGATGAATCATACTCATCTCCGTCGATATCCAGCTCGCTTGATACCTGCACCTCTGGCATTCTCCGTAATCTATCATGTGGTTAGTGGATAGTTATACTGTCTTTTACTTGACATGCACTTCAACGTATATCTATCGCCTTCTAATACTTCTATGACCATAAAAGGTCCACGAAACTTAGGGTCCAACTTAGTCTGTTGTCTCTCACTATTTTTGATCAGAACATTATCTCCCTTACTGAATCTGACTACTTGTGCCTTGTCTTTATCAAATCTAAGTTTGTCATAGCTTGCTGCATTGTCCATATTTCTTGTAGCCTGAGATCTTTGTTCATTTAAGTCTATCGCTGTCTCATCATCATCAATGGGAACTAATCATAATGGTCGAGCACTCTTACCGATTAATAATTCTAACGGACTCGATTTTGTAACTCGATTAACTGTACAGTTTAATGCTAATTGAACGTCCCCTATAGCTTCTTGCCATGAACGCTCCCAGTGAGCGTCAACGATAGTTAATAGATTTTTTAAAGTACTCATCACTCTTTCGACCCGTCCAGTTGCCCGGCTAGCACCTGTCGCTATCAGGTAAATCGGATTTTCTGAGAAGCACAGAATTCGACAAATTTCAATCCCGTAAAACTTCTGCCTTGATCAGCCACTAATCGAGCAGGTACTCCAAAAAGCGCAATCGATGACTTTAATGCATCAATACAACTAACTGCGTCAAGCTTATAAGTGTGGTACAAATAAACATATTTTGTAAAACCATCGATTTGAACAATGACATACTCTTTACAATCGTTCTTCCCACTTAGTTTTCCAGTGATATCTATATGCAACGTATGTCAAGGAATGCTAATCTTCAGACGCTGGACTTTTCAGGACGCTGATTTTGTCACCGTACAAGTGATATTTCTTTGAATTTTCCTGTAAAGCACATTAGCTCTCATTTCATAAAATGCAGCTAAATCTTTAGAAAGTTCACCCTCATTCAACTTGTTAATTGTTTGCAAAATATCCTGATCACGTTGTTGTTCAGTTGACGCCATCCATATGAATCCAATTTTCAGTTATTTCCATCAACTGTACATGTTTTTCTACAACTTTATTTTGATTCTCTTTTTCCTTATCAGGCAAAGGATTCCTTGACAGAAAGTCTACATGGGCCATACGTTTGCCTTCGCGATATTGAATATCTAGAAGCCTTTAACGAATTACAATCAGTAAAAATGACAAACCTATTACCATGTAGATAATGTCTAAAGTGTTTTACTGCATTAACTATCGCGAGTGTTTCTAACTCATAAGACGTGTATTTCGATTCACACACACTAGTAGTTCTACTGAAATATTCAACCACATACGGTTTATTTTCAATTCGATGCAAAAGTATGGCTCCATAGCCAATGGCACTTGCATCTGTATGCAGTTCTATGGGGTATTTAGGATCGTATATTACCAAGACTGGTTTGCTTGTAAGGATATCAATAATCTGTTTGCAAACCTTCTTATGTTCATTCGTCCAATCAAAGTTAATTTTAATAGATGTAAGAGAGTAAAGATATATATAAATTGCCTCGATGTTGTAATTGACCTGGGTGGTGGCTATGCGCTTAATGCCTCAATTTTACCCAAATTTGGACGAATCTCACCCGCCTGTACTTTGTATCCTAGATACTGAACAGAATTCCTCAAAAATGAGAATTTTTCTACATTAAACGAAAAGCCTGCCTTAGTCAAAATATTCAAGACGATCTCTAATCTTTCAATAGCTTCTTCCTTAGTTGACGCCATCCATATAGACAATAACGGACGAAAATGCCATCGCCCACTGCTTTCATCACTGCTCTTTGAAAAACCGACGGTGCGTTCTTTAGACCAAACGGCATCGCTAATAACTCAAATTGTCCGTCGGGAGTGACGAATGCAGTGTACTGAATGGAGTTCTCGTGTAATGGGACCTGATAATACCCGCAAGCCATGTCCAAGCAAGTAAAGTATCTTGCTCCACGCAATCTAGCTATCTGATCTGAAATTAAAGGTAGGGGAAACTTATTTGCAATGTTATTTCTATGTAATTCCCTATAATCGACACAGAGTCTTACAGATCCGTTTTTCTTTTTTACAAGAGCTAATCTATTAGCTCTTGAACATTTGACCGGAGTAATTCTCTTTCACTGGGACTGAGTCTGTAAGGGCGTCTTCGCACAGTCTTGGTGGGTTCTACTAATCGAATTGACATTACACCAGTAGTTACGCGAGTTAAAGGAGTTCCACGAATGAATGATTTTGAATGCTTTCTTAACAATCTTAACAATTGATTTTTATCTTCTCGCTGTGCTTCAGTTGCTAAGTTATTAAAATCATTTTCGTAACTTTTTACAGAACAAACGTTAACTGTTTTGTCTTTAATTATTTCCACACCTTCTGTTGATAGTACAGCAGAGTATCCTTGTGCTAAAATTTCGCGGCCAATTACAATATTATTTTTCATATTATTATCTTGGACCACATGAAACACTACTTCGATACAATTTCTATTTATCATTACATTACTTGTGATTTGAATTGACGAAACTACACTAACATTACCAATTCCACTTAATGATATTACGTTATTTGTTCTTTTCCCAGACAGTTTGTGTGCTACGCTCTCTTTGACTAACGAGCATTCTGCGCCTGAATCAAATATAATCGGAAAATTCTCACCTCGGTGCAACATAATTGCTTTTGGTTCATCAACGACACATAGGTTAACCCTCTTATGCACACGTGATCCTGCGCCACCATCCGAACTCTTGGGCATTGAGTAGAGATGTGTCCCGGATCGTAACATTGATAGCATGTCACGACTTAAGCACGCACTGACGAAGCTCGCTGATCTTCTCCAGATGTAGAAGGTTTCTGCACTCTGCATTCCGACTTTCTGTGTCCAAGCTTCCCACATGAGTAACATTTGATTGGAAATGTTTTAGCACGCTTTGCAATTGAATAATCGTCTGAAGCTGGACCGCTTATTGTCAAACGAAAAGACTTGTAACTCGGACCGTAAGTCTCGTCTGCTGCGAATAGTCAGTGTGTACGCAATTCGTTGTAGTCTGCTGTCATAGTTTGCTAAATGACCAAGAACAACCGATGCAGCAATTTGCTCATGATCCATGCCACGCCATTTTGTTAAAAGTGACGTCAGAACCACTCCACCGTAGCAGACCATTGCGTGGCGTTGGCTCCAGCAGCGTCGGAGTTAAATTTCGGTAGAACAATTTCACCGTCTTGTCGAGATTCACTAGGCGATGCACGAAAAGTTTTTGCTATCTCCCAGAAGTTTCAATTTTGTTGTTCTAATAAAATGCGAAACTGCTCCTCATTTATTGTTGGTCTTGAGTTAGACCCCACTTCTGATATCGGCGAAGAGAGGAGTTCAGGGTTTCCTGAATCGTTGATTCCGTTGTTGGATTCCATTTTTCCACTAATTTTGTGCAGCGAGTCTCGACGTGCTTTACGGTTGACTTCCAGAAGGAAAAGAGACTGAATTCTCTCAACCGCACACGGAGCCACACTCGCTGACAGCCAGTTCTACTACATCAGTCAAGATATTCATTACTTAACACTGATCAAATCGCCTTAACATTAGGCACACAATTCAAATTATTAGAAATGCCTAATTCAATCTTCACGGTCATCCTGACAAATTACACGTCCTCGTGAAGCAGGAGTATAAACCACCTTTACAATTTCCGACATACTGTAATGTAATATAAAAAATATATATTTCGTATAATGAATGATAACTTTTTATTTTTGTAACATTTTATGGAATATATTTTAAAATTTGTACTTAATTTTGATGATGAGTTCTATGCCTATTTCGTGTTAAAATTTTACTTAATTTTGATATAAAATGATTAAAGTTAACAACTTTTGTAACTTTTAGTGTATTATGTTCTTAAATTTTTACTTAATTTAAATGTATTTCCCAATTTTTGCCAAAAGGAACAATAAGGATTTTAAAAATGTTTAGATTAGAGGGATGAATGTATGCTAAAATTTGTACTTAATTTTGATGTAGTTTTTAATATGTATAACATAAGTGTGGCCAAAGGGACAATATTCAACTTTTGTTACTTTTTGAAATTGACATATGTAATTTTGATGTAAAGGAATAAATCTGCTTCCTGTTTTACATGGACTGGACTTAAAAATTAGTTGTTATATATTTTTTAAAATTCGCGTGTTTTTCATGTAAGGATTTTATCTATTTTTTTGCACAATTTTAATTAAGTACAAATTTTTTAATTTTTGTCTCAAGCACCAACACGATAATTTTTGAAACTTTTTATTCAAATAATTTTCAAGCTCGCAGCAATATTGTTACTATTCCACTGAAATTCATATGACCTTTTGTGAGTGAGTATTTCTAGGTAACTAGATTGACTTGCTATGATATGAGATACTTTGAAAATTAATTGAAAATTAATTCTAACAATAAGAGCCTTGAAAACAGGTCACTACATGGCATGGCATGACACTTGTTGGCATGCAGTTTGTCCCTCTTTCCGCCCCCATCCCACCATGACTCGAATCCGCTCCCATTTCAAGTACAGTTTGACATTTACTACGGCAAATAATTTGCAACTTGTTGCTGATGATTTCCCATCTCACATCTTTTGGCATGCCATTTGGCTAGGGCTCTGGTTTTTTTCATCTTCTCGTTTAACAAAACTAATTAAGGCAAACTCAAAATAATTTTTGAAATTTAAGATTTTTTTTTTTATGCATTTTCAATGCTTTTGCTGCAACAAATTGCGAAAAGCAGAAATCCCTGAAATATACAAAATAAAAGCATAAAATTGTGCCTGCAGCAGTAGAGTCTTCTTTTGTTTTTGTTTAGTTTGTTTTTTTCTCTTGTGTTGTGTGCGAAATGTCAAGCAGCAACAACAATAACAACAACAACATCAACAATGCACTAAGGTCTGGATGTCGATTTTTTTGGCATAAAGTCCAAATTTTCATGAAAAGATTCGGTGGTTTTGGTAATTGATTTTGAAAGTAGATACCCTGAGCACAAAATATCGATAAAAAAAAATTTTTTAATGGCATCCTTGGGTTCGTACCAGGGTCTCAAAGTCAGACATGTGCTTTGTGCGTAATCGACATTTGGAAAGTGAAAAAAAACCCTAAAGTTTAAAGTGCCACCATTTGTGCAATTTTGCACATAAAAATAATTTAAAATATGGAAAATATACATCAAGGTATGTAGTTTTTAATGTATATATTTATTTTATGTGTAGTCTTAGGATTTAAGTGTTGTGTAATGTCCAATAAATGTGTATTTTTTTAGAAAATTGTTTTGCGTTCTCTGTGTTTCGTAGAATAGAACTAACGAGCTGACACCTGCTGACAAAAAGTAATGACACAAGTTGGTACCTATATGTGTCGTCTTTGATCGCAAACTAATGCCTTCGCCCCGTTTTTCCCCCTTTTCCATTAATTTGATAATATTCAGGCAAGTTCGAATTTTGTCATAAAGAACTCATCGATATTTGGTGCAGCAACAATCGAGAAATAAAATCTGTATCAGAGTGGATCTACAGTAAAGTCAACAATAACCATCTGGAATACGAAAAAAATTATAAACTATCTATTTTGTGTATGTTTATAATTATTAATTGGTCAAAACAGTTCCGAATATTTAAAAATTCAGCCTGAAAGTATGCAATCGGGTCAAATTTTATAGTTTTCGACAAATCGCGGTAAAGCCATGGTGCAATTCCAAAAAAAAAAAAATTGAAATTTTCTTTTAGTATTTCCAGCATGCTTGCAAAATTTCAACTCTCTAGCATTCAAACTGTAGTTTATGCCAAAAAAATCGACATCCAGACCATAGTGCAATGGCCATAATAATGAACAACAGCACCAAGTTGAATATTACGTTTTTCTTAACTTTAATCAAGTTTCTGTTTGGTTATATTTTTATTTTTTTTTCATCATCTCCTTAGCTTCTTGGTTGGACGCTCACTAGTGATTTTTTCTGATTGAAGGTCGCTGCAGTTTATGAATGTTACAGTACAGTTTGAGAAGCATTGCACATAAGACTTGCATGGATTTTATATTTTAGTCTCCCCTCGAAATAAAATTTTACCCCCGAACCGGATTTTCTAGCTACTCCCATGTTTGTAATCACATTAAATGTCGATGTCTAGTAACAAATTGCTCTGCACAGGTTGCAAAGATATCTGCTCTGACATCATTCTATAACCATTAAACATTATCGCATCAATGTGTATATTATGTAAGCCCACACCCATATTCAGTAATACCGCAATTTTGTTGTTTCTCTTTTGACAAAATACATAATTTTATTTAATATACTCGCTTTTAATGGACTGCCAAGCAAGGTGACGACCAGCAAAATACAAACAACCAATACGACGAAAAGACCTTTGTCAATGTCGTTGTTTTGATACTCTTTCCAAATGGGGGCAAAACTAAGAAGTACCCGGATCTTAAAGTGCTTGAAGAGGGTATCACAAAATTGGTCGGATCAAGGAGAGGAGAAAGCATTTTGAAATGTATTCTCTAGTAAGATTGGTCAAGCCGCCATGTCAGCAGTAAAGCAATAGCTCCTCGGGACGCCCAATCGAACTACCAAACAACCAAATTTCCCCATTGTAAAGAGCAAAAAAATAAAACTGCATTAACAATCCAAATATGGGTCGAAAAAAGTCATTATAGAAATTTTAAAAACTTTGTAGAATCGTTGTCAATTCTAATGCGAAAAATTTCAATATATACGTAAGCCTTATTTTCTTTCATATGCTTTGTCCTCCTCTTTCTTCAACTTAACCAAAACTTTTGGTCATTTCTAGCAATATTTATCTTGATGTGTCCTCTTCGGATGGCCAGCTCTCGGGGATGTTTAGCAACGATTTTCTTGAACTTTTCCAGTTCATCGACCTTAGCTGCGGCCTTAAGCCATTCTTTTTTTTTTCTTATTTTTTGTACTTCTTTACCAACTGACTTCAGGCTTTTGACCGCCATTTCTTTCACGTTATCGGCCACACGACGTTTTTTCTTGATACTCCTTGGTTTGGAAGTCTGACTTCTAGTGAGTGGGCGTACCTCACGGGAAACGTGGCCAAAGGAGCCATCACCGTTACTTGTGGATTAGGGGAAATTACCACCTTCTTCGCTTCGATCTTAGGTTTAACTTTGTCCGCTTTAAAACCTTGGAATTTTGGACGAGCATTAAATTTAGCACATTTGGGTGCATCCTTCCACTTTGGCTTCGGCTTCATAATTTGGTTGCCCCAATCTGTCGCCATTTTAGGAACCTTCAGTTTTTGAGCAAATTTTTTAAACTTGCCGTTTCCGGGTTTATTAAAGTTAGGCCAGTCAGGATTGGGCATTTTTATTTGAAATTTGTTTTTACTTGAAATTTGTTTTAATTATTAGAACTATACTCTCGAGCACGATTTTCTAGAATGTGAAGTATGGAAGTAGGAAATGAGGCGGGTAAACTAGGCAATTGGACATGGCCTACTTTTTACTTTTTATTTTTCACTTTCCCGCCTACTTGTTCGTCGGTCAGTGTCTGATCCGGATTTCATAATAATCTTTCTATTAACATCTTTTAGATGTGATTCCATTAAATATTATATTTAAGTTTAACATATTATGTCTTAATTTTTTTCTATGTGTGGTAATCAGTAAAATACTGATTGTAGTCTATAATCTAGTTGTATTTACAGTGGAATATTGAGGGAATGGCTTTTAAGTGGCTCCACAATACCCGCAAGACCGGATTTATTCGATTGATGAGAACAAAGCACGTTCTTTAAAAAATCGAATTAAACACATATTCCATTGCTACCATAACAACTTAGGAAAGCTTTTGGGGTTACTTCCTAATTATTACATATTTGGGCCTATTCAAAATAAACCTTTCCACCATTTACATGGATATTCGTGCTTCTACTTCTTATTCTAAGGATCAAATAAAAAATATAACTCAAACTTATAATCAATTCAAAAATCAATCAAATTATACATATCGATTTCTGTCACTGCTCAAATGTAAAAATGTAGATCAGTCTGCTAGCTAGAAAAATTGTCCATGTTCGCCTGTCTTTAGCTCTCTGAAAGCAATAGCTAATTGGATGAATTCCGGTCTCAAATAAGGTGAGCTCCTCGGGACGCCCAATCGATCTACCAAACAACCAAATTTCCCCATTGTAAAGAGCAAGATATAAAATTGCATTAACAATCGAGATGTTTATTTTTAAATACAAATATGGGTCGAAAAAGTCAATTTTGAAAGATTTGTAGAATCGTTGTCAATTCTAATGCAAAAAATTCAATATATACGTAAGGCCTATTTCCTTCCATATGCTTTGTCCTCCTCTTTCTTGACCTGATCCAAAACTTTTTGGTCATTTCTAGCAATATTTATCTTGGTGTGTCCTCTTCGGATGGCCAGCTCTCGGGGATGTTTAGCAACGATTTTCTTGAACTTTTCCAGTCGATCGCCCTTAGCTGCGGCCTTAAGCCATTCATTTTTATAGAGATAAAAATAAGAGTATTTTTTGTACTTTACCAACTGACTTCAGGCTTTTGACCGCCATTTCTTTCACGTTATCGGCCACATGACGTTTTTTCTTGATACTCCTTGGTTTGGAAGTCGGACTTCTAGTGAGTGGGCGTACCTCACGGGAAACGTGGCCAAAAGGAGCCATCACCGTTAATTGTGGATTAGGGGAAATTACCGCCTTCTTCGCTTCGATCTTAGGTTTAACTTTGTCCGCTTTAAAACCTTGGAATTTTGGACGAGCATTAAATTTAGCATATTTTGGTGCATCCTTCCACTTTGGCTTCGGCTTCATAATTTGGATGCGCCAATCTAAGGCCATCTTTGGAACCTTCAGTTTTTGGGCAAATTTTTCAAATTGCCGTTTCCGGGTTTATTAAAGTTAGGCCAGTCAGGATTGGGCATTTTTACTTGAAATTTGTTTTTACTTGAAATTTGTTTTAATTATTAGAACTATACTCTCGAGCACGATTTTCTAGAATATGAAATATGGAAGTAGGAAATGAGCAGGTAAACAAGGCAAATGGACATGGCCTACTTTTCACTTTTTGTTTTTCACTCTCCCGCCTACTTGTTCGTCGGTGTCTAATCAGGATTTCATAATAATCTTTCTATTAACATCTTTTAGATGTCATTCCATTAAATATTATATTTAAGTCAAATATATTATGTCGTAATTTTATTTCTATGAATGGTTAACAGTAAAATACTGATTCTAGTCTATAATCTAGTTGTATTTACAGTGGAATATTAAGGGAATGGCTTTTAAGTGGCTCCACAATACCCGCAAGACCAGATTTATTCGATTGATGAGGATAAAGCACGTTCTTTAAAAAATCGTATTAAACACTTATTCCATTGTTACCATAACAACTTCCTAATTATTACATATTTGGGCCTATTCAAGATAAACCTTTCCACCATTTACTTGGATATTCGTGCATCTACTTTTTATTCTAAGTATCAAGTAAAAAAATATAACTTAAACTTATAATCAATTATACATATCGATTTCTGTCACTGCTCAAATGTAAAATGTAGATCAGTCTGCTAGCTAGAAAAATTGGTCATGTCCGCCTGTTTTTAGCTCTCTGAAAGCAATAGCTAATTGGATGAATTCAGGATTTCATAATAATCTTTCTATTAACATTATTTAGATGTGATTCTATTAAATATTATATTTACGTCTAGTATATTATGTCTTAATTTTATTTCTATGAATGGCTAACAGTAAAATATTGATTCTAGTCTATAATCTAATTGTATTTACTGTGGAATATTGAGGGAATGGCTTTTAAGTGGCTCCAAAATACCCGCAAGACCAGATTTATTCGATTGTTATCATTACAACTTAGGAAAGCTTTTGGAGTTACTTCCTAATTATTACATATTTGGGCCTATTCAGATAAACCTTTCCACCATTAACTTGGATATTCGTGCATCTACTTCTTATTCTAAGGATCAAGTAAAAAATATAACTTAAGCTTATAATCAATTATACATATCGATTTCTGTCACTGCTCAAATGTAAAAATGTAGATCAGTCTGCTAGCTAGAAAAATTGTCCATGTCCGCCTGTCTTTAGCTCTCTGAAAGCAATAGCTAATTGGATAAATGCCGGTCTTAAATAAGGTGAGCTCCTCGGAACGCCCAATAGAACTACCAAACAACCAAATTTGCCCATTTTAAAGAGCAAAAGATATAAAATTGCATTAACAATCCAGATGTTTACTTATTTTTAAATACAAATATGGGTTGTAAAAAGTTATTATAGAAATTTTTAAAAATTTGTAGAATCGTTGTCAATTTGCCCATTTTAAAGAGCAAAAGATATAAAATTGCATTAACAATCCAGATGTTTACTTATTTTTAAATACAAATATGGGTTGTAAAAAGTTATTATAGAAATTTTTAAAAATTTGTAGAATCGTTGTCAATTCTATTCAAAAAATTCAATTCAAAAAATTCAATATATACGTAACCCTTATTTTCTTTCATATGCTTTGTCCTCCTTATTCTTCACCTTAACCAAAACTTTTTGGTCATTTTTAGCGATATTTATTTTGGTGTCCTCTTCGGATGGCCAGCTCTCGGGGATGTTTATTAAAGATTTTCTTGAACTTTTCCAGTTGTTCGACCTTAGCTGCGGCCTTAAGCCATTCTTTTTTATTTCTAATTTTTTGGACTTCTTTACCAACTGACTTCAGGCTTTTGACCGCCATTTTTTCACGTTATCGGCCACACGAAGTTTTTTCTTGATACTCCTTGGTTTGGAAGTCGGCCTTCTGGTGAGTGGGCGTACCTCACGGGAAACGTGGCCAAAAGGAGCCATCACCATTACTTTACTAATACTTTCGTATTAGGGGAACTTACCGCCTTCTTCGCTTCGATCTTAGGTTTAACTTTGTCCGCTTTAAAACCTTGGAATTTTGGACGAGCATTAAATTTAGCACATTTGCGTGCATCCTTCCACTTTGGCTTCGGCTTCATAATTTGGATGCGCCAATCTAAGGCCATCTTTGGAACCTTCAGTTTTTGGGCAAATTTTTCAAATTGCCGTTTCCGGGTTTATTAAAGTTAGGCCAGTCAGAATTGGGCATTTTTACTTGAAATTTGTTTTTACTTGAAATTTGTTTTAATTATTAGAACTATACTCTCGAGCACGATTTTTTAGAATGTGAAGTATGGAAGTAGGAAATGAGGCGGGTAAACTAGGCAATTGGACATGGCCTACTTTTTACTTTTTATTTTTCACTTTCCCGCCTACTTGTCGGTCAGTGTCTGATCCGGATTTCATAATAATCTTTCTATTAACATCTTTTAGATGTGATTCCATTAAATATTATATTTAAGTTTAACATATTATGTCTTAATTTTTTTCTATGTGTGGTAATCAGTAAAATACTGATTGTAGTCTATAATCTAGTTGTATTTACAGTGGAATAATGAGGGAATGGCTTTTAAGTGGCTCCACAATACCCGCAAGACCAGATTTATTCGACTGATGAGGATAAAGCACGTTCTTTAAAAAATCGTATTAAACACTTATTCCATTGTTACCATAACAACTTACGAAAGCTTTTGGGGTTACTTCCTAATTATTACATATTTGGGCCTATTCAAGATAAACCTTTCCACCATTTATTTGGATATTCGTGCATCTACTTCTTATTCTAAGTATCAAGTAAAAAAATATAACTTAAGCTTATAATCAATTATACATATCGATTTCTGTCACTGCTCAAATGTAAAAATGTAGATCAGTCTGCTAGCTAGAAAAATTGTCCATGTCCGCCTGTTTTTAGCTCTCTGAAATCAATAGCTAATTGGATGAATGCCGGTCTTAAATAAGGTGAGCTCCTCGGAACGCCCAATAGAACTACCAAACAACCAAATTTGCCCATTTTAAAGAGCAAAATACGCACTGGGGATCTCGCCTGGTAAATCCTAAAGGCAAGCAGTTGTACAACACAATAGTCAACCCTCTCAACAAGATGGATTGCGTCTCACCGGGTAGGCCTACTTATTGGCCCACAGATCCACAGAAAGTGCCTGACTTGATTGATTTCGCAGTAACCAAGAGGATTCCACGTAATCGGATCACTGCGGATACACTGCTAGATTTAACTTCCGATCACTCTCCAGTGCTATTCACACTATTAACAAGACCTCAAGTACTTGATCGCCCTTATAGGCTCACAAACAGCAAAACAAATTGGCTTAAAAAATGTACATGAGTGCCCACATTGACTGTTCGCCGAAACTGGATGCTGCAGAGGACATTGATATGTGCGTCTCTGCACTTGAGTCGATGATGGGAGCTGCAGCAAGAGTATCTACTCCACATGCCTCTTCTTACACCAAACCTGTTGACAGGCCTACGAACCGGCGGATAGAACAATTAGTAACGGAAAAACGACGTCTAAGAAGAGAATGGCAGATTACTCGCTCACCAGCAGCAAAACTTCGCCTAAGGCATGCTATCGCAACCTCTCCAAGGCGTTAAGACAAGAGGAAAGCTGGTCTCAAAGGAAATACATAGAAAAGCTCAGTCCAACCAGCACTAAACATCCTCTGTGGAAAGCCCACCCAACTTTAAGCGCTCCTACAGAGACAATTTCACCGATAAGGAGTCCAACCGGTGGATGGGCCCGCAGTGACGAAGAGAGGGCATCCGTATTTGCCACACATCTTAAAATGGTTTTCCAGCCAAATCCAACATCAAACTCATATGTCCTTCCCCCTTCGAGCACATTATCGGATAGTGAGTACTCGGAACTCAAATCGGACGAGATCACTGCAGTTATTAAAAACCACATACAACCGAAAAAAGCCCCTGGCCATGACCTAATCACACCGAAAATGATCCTAGAACTCCCTATTATCGCCATACAATATATCTGCAAACTGTTCAACGCTATAATAAAAATTGGCTACTTCCCAAGAACATGGAAAAAGTCCACTATCATCATGATTCCTAAAGTGGGAAAGGACAAAACCCAGCCATCATCCTATAGGCCAATTAGTTTGCTGCCATGTCTTTCGAAGCTTTTTGAAAAGGTCCTGCAGATCCGACTAAACTCATTTCTGGCATCGGAGAACACAATCCCTTCACACCAGTTCGGCTTCCGCAAAAAACATGGTACAATTGAACAAGTCAATCGAATAACATCCGAAATACGAACAGCATTCGAACTAAAAGAATACTGTGCGGCTGTCTTTCTCGACGTTGCCCAGGTTTTCGATAGAGTTTGACTGAAGGGTCTGATGTTCAAAATCCGGCAAAAACTGCCACAGTACACACACAAACTCATGGAATCTTACCTTTACAATAGGAAATTCGCTGTAAGATGTAATGGCTCCGTCTCGGCTGATTTTGAAATCAAAGCTGGTGTACCGCAAGGCAGTGTACTCGGCCCATTGCTCTACCTGCTGTACACTGCAGACTTTAACGAGTTTAGGACATACAACGTCCACTTTTGCCGATGACACGGCAATCCTCAGCAGATCCAAATACCCAATACAAGCCTCTGCAAAATTAGAGGAACACCTCAAGGTGGTAGAGGAATGGCTAGCAACCTGGCGTATCCGGGTCAACGAGCAGAAATGCAAACATGTCACATTTACGCTTAACAGAAGAAACTGTCCAGCTCTAATGCTAAACAACGTACCTGTTCCTCAAGCCGTGGATGTCACTTACCTTGGCATCAACCTAGACAGAAGACTAACTTGGCGCAAGCACATCGAAGCAAAAAAGTCACAGCTTAAACTGAAAGCGAGTAGCCTACATTGGACCATCAATGCTTGGTCCCTCTACGTCTGGAGTATAAAGTCCTCCTATATAACTCCGTACTGAAACCCATTTGGATTTACGGAGCAGTACTATGGGGAAATGCAAGGTACTCAATAACTAAAGTATTCTGCGAAACTGGATGCACACCCAAATGTTCTTGCCAATGCCCTTACGCAAACAAATAATAGAACTCGTCTTAAAAGAAATGGCAGACCAACCCAATAACATGTGATTAGGGCCGCCTGCAATATCCCCAGGATTTATCTTAAGTACTAGACTAAGAAAAATATCTCAAACTTGTTGTTAGGCTCTAATTTAAGAGTAGATTCAACAAATATATATTAAAAGTTAAAAAAAAAAGAAAAAAAAAAAACTTATATATGTATATATCGGCGAAGAGAGGAATTTAGGGTTTCCTGAATCGTTGATTTCGTTATTGGCTTCCATTTTTCCACTAATTTTGTGCAGCGAGTCTCGACGTGCTTTACGGTGGACTTCCAGAAGGAAAAGAGACTGAATTCTCTCAACCGCACACCGAGCCACACTCGATGACAGCCTATGCTGTCATCGCACATATCTAGTGTTAAACAGTTCTACATCAGTCAATATATTCATTACTTAACACTGATCAATTCGCCTTGATAGTAGGCACACAATTCAAATTATTAGAAATGCCTAATTCAATCTCCGACATATGTATCTATAATGAATTTCTCCGCTGTAGTACAATTCATTTTAAATATATTAAAGATGAATAAGAAGCAAATGATCTGCCAAGAAACTATTGAATCATTTTATATAAAGTTTAATTTAAAAAAAAAGTGCCCTTGGGCACCATCAGAATTACGGCAAAGGGCTTTGCCTCAAGTAGGATAATCCCCAGTTTTGATTAACGTCAAAAATGTTATTCAATCTAAGCAACCGTTGCTTGAAGTTCTCATTCGACCTACTGGAGCTACACGTTACTTGCTCAGTATATTTTATAGTTTCAATTCGAGCACAACCAAAAATTTCTCTACTCTCGAATTGACTACAAAATTTATTTTATTTTTTAGAAATATTTTTTTTTGGTGAAATTGTTAAGATCCTTTGGGCTACATTACAAAAAATGGCTTTTGTTCCAATTCGCGGATTTATGCCCATCCTGATGCGTGCCCTAAGCCAGCGGGGAAGTTAGGAAGTTAGAAGGACGGACAAGCGAAGTAAAAAGAACTTTAGTTCATTTTTTAATGAAACCCAGAACACTCATGGCCTTTGCGACCGTGGTGGAAATATGGGTGTTAAAATTTAACAGCATTCACAATTCCGGGAAGGCCATTGTATCAGTTTACAGTTATGCCTTTTGGACTCTGTAATGCCGCCGCAACCATGTGTCGCCTGATGGACGAAATTATTCCACCATAGTTACGTCATTGTGCTTTTGGTTATCTTGATGACCTATGCATTGTAACATCAGATTTTTAGTCTCATTTAGCAGTTCTGGTAAGAATAGCAGAACAATTTCGTAAAGCCAATTTGACGCTTAACTTGGCCAAGAGCCAATTCTGTGTGACAAAAATAAATTATTTGGGCTATGTAATAGGTAGCGATTAAATACTTTTACATAACTCTTAAATTATCGGTTTAATTAATAATAATTACAACATCCGAATTTTATTTTCATTTCGCGAATTCTTGTTGTCGTTTTTGTTTAAATTTAAATAAAATCAAAACTTATAACAATACTTGCATTAGCGGTGTTGTTGTTTTGTTTATCTCTTTTGCTTTTGTGTCTTTACCGTTTTAACTAACTCTCGCGCTCTTGCGTACAAATTGTTGTTGCATGTGTTCAATTTGACGCGCTCTCCCGCTCTTTCCTATTCTTGATTGATTTGCGCTCTCGTCTTTTGCCTACCCGCGACTCTGTGATACGTGTTTTTGTTTTTGTGTTTTCATTTCTTTTTATTCTTTAGTTGTGAAGGCTTACTCTGCACATTAACCCTTGTGTCAGAACTGGTCAGTATATTCTTATACACAGATTTTTTACCTTTAGAATTTTTATTTTTTATTTTTTTGTATTTCCTTCGTTTTGTAATTAAATTAAACTTTTGATAAAATGGTTGTCTGCTCAAAAAATAATTGCATAGTTGCCACTAATGCGGTTGACTCCCATGATTATATTCTTTGTTGGTTGTGTGACAATGCGGTTCACGTTAAGTGTGCAGGTTACACAGGCAGAATCAAGGAGTCTATTGCTAAAGGTGGTGGCTTAAAATATGGATGTGATGCTTGCCGGGAGGTCGAGAATGAGATGCGCTCTTTCATGAGGCGGACTAGAGATAGTTTTGACACTTTAAGGGCAGGGTTTTAATAAACTCCAAGCGGAGTTTACTGCGGTGGAGACTCAGTTCAGAAGTTTATCGCTTATGAATGAGTCTCCGAAACGTAAAAAGACCAGTCCTTGGGGTGTTTCTGTATCTGTAGATCCGCCAGCGTCTCTTATCGTCCCCGACCGGTCTCATGCACCGTCCACTCCTAATGTACAGCAATTGATATCGTTTAAGAGCCCGGTTGTGAATTACCGGTATCACCTGGGAATGATCTCTTAAAAACGATGCCTATTGTAGTGTCCGATGTGTCTGGGCAATTACCCATTCCAATGGAAATTGCCGATAGTTCTAAAAGTATCGAGGGCCCCGTAAATAAGTTGACTGCTGCAGTGGGTGACTTGTCCAACGTTACTGCTGCGGCTGACGCTTCGGGACCGCGGCCTCTCGTTGGCATACCACCAAAGAAACATATATTTGTTTCTAGGCTAGACCCTGTTGTCACATCTGATGATGTAATAGCCTATATTCGGAAGAAAGTTAAAAAGTACCTTCTGTTTTCTATTTGTTAAATATTCTCGAACCCAAGAAAGGAAAAGGGGTGGAAACCCAATGTCGCTCAGCTTAGAAAGTAATAGGGTATGATTAACGGAATCAAAGGCTTTGCTGAAGTCAGTGTATATGACATCAGTTTGTTTAGCATTTTTGAACTTCTTGATAATTATAGATGTAAATTCTAAAAGGTTAGTGGTTGTAGATCTACGTTTCACAAACCCATGTTGGGGTGGCGAAATAATAGAGCTGCAAAAATGTTGCAATTGAGAAGTTATAATTTTCTCAAAAGCTTTCGGAATAGCGGACAATTTTGAGATACCCCTATAGTTAAAAGGTTTTGGACTTTTTGCCATTTTTATGCAGAGGAATAATTTACGACTCTTTCCAAATAGATTGAAAAGTGTAGTAATATACATGTGCACGTGTTTCACAAATATATATATTTATATATATATATTTCAAACGGATCTTTTCCATACTCTGTTCTTTGCTTACGCTTTGCGTTCGCTGTGCGAAATGAGAGTAAGAACCGTACCAAGTTATTCATTTATTCTTGCATTCTTTCCGAAATGCAACTAAAATTATTATTATTAAAGAGGGCTACTACAAAAGAGAAAGATTCGAATTATCTTATTATATCTATTAAGAAACAATTTTAAAATGGGTTTACATAATGTGTTTGCACAGAACCTGAGTTCAAGTTAACGAACGGCCCTCGCAATGAATTCGAGCAAACCGCGCGATACAAATGCAGCGAACCAAAATAATATTGGCCGAAGCAACGGTCAGCCGTTTTAGTTGTGTCGCAAGCGTTGAGTTCTTGTCGGGAATATGCTGAGTCGGCTTTGCTGACCATAAGCCCGAGCATGCTCTTTTATGTACTTTCTATGTATTTGGGTGTAGATTCGTATTTCCATTTTATGTACTTAGCCTTAGTCTTTATTTCATTCCATTCTTATAATCAGTTTTTGTCAGACGATTGGCTAATAAAGATATTGATCAATTAACATTTACTCCGGCACACTGCCGTTAAATATTTGCTTATTAATATACCGTTGAGCCACAAGGCCAACCGCAAGAGGACGAAGTCAAGTCCTCCACCGTAAATATTTTGATATACAACGTCACAATTGCCGTCTGGGAAAGGTGGAACATACTAACTGGCGCCCAACAGGCTTTATACTGGAATTTGATAATCTTACGATATTAAGACAGGAATACCATGGCCCATAACAAGAACATGTAAGTGAATATTTGGTAAAATAAAATAAAATTTATAAAAATTTAAAAATATAAAAATAAAAAGTAAAGAATTTGTGAGTGAGTTGGCAGCGTGAATTGTGCATTGCGGTACAGGTTAATTGTGATATTGTTGCGGTGCAAGTGCGTTTTAAAAAAAATATCAAAGAAGCTAACATCGGCTATGCTGAAGTTTATATACCCTTGCAGTCCTTGGTAATAATAATTTTACATGTTAAAAATTGGTTTTCTGCAACTCAATTATCAATATACAAACAAAACAATTTTACTCTCTATTTTACAATTTGTTCTTCTTCTTCCCTTATTCCCAAAGCAAAGCAACGCACGCATACACATACAGTTCATGTAGCGTTGCGTCTGTGTGTGTTATATTTATCCGATCAAATTCATATTTTGGGATCTGGGGTTTTATATCCAATATTATCACATATTATATTTTTATGAAAATGTTTCTTCTAGTTTTTCTAGAGCTATATGATATAGTGGTCCGATCCTTATGGTTTTCATACTTTATTTTTCCCGGGTAATAAAAAACCCTGAAAAAAAATTTCAGCCCGATAGCTCTTAAGACGGCTGAGTAAAACGCATACGCACAGACGGACGGACAGACGGACAGACGGACATGGCTATATCGACTTAGCTTCTCATGCTTATGCTATATTCCTGTGTTGGACGGCATGTTTCGTATGGGAACAACATAATTACGTAAGACACTCTACAAATTTATCCAACTTCGCGAGCATGATAGATAATACAATAAAATTATCAGAACTTTTCCTCAGTCACAAAATTGTTAGATGTAGATATTAGACATCTGCATGAATGTCAAAAAAGTGACATTCGGATACACTACTCTCAAATGAGTTGAGTGAATATGAGTGCGAAAGTGAGTGGATAGGCTTGCTTTATACTCGGCCGCACAATGTTAAAACAGAGAGTATAAGTGAGTATGTTTCGAATGTATCCGAATGACAGGTGCCGACACAGCATTATATGCAATATTTGACTACAGCAGTTTTTCCTCCTTCCATTTTTGGGACTGCTGTGCTTCAACGATGCAAAGAAAATAAATACACAAAATATGTACCCTGATACTGTACTGTAGCAGGGTAGTGTTGGCTCTCAAAAAAAAAAACTGACACCATGATATTAAGATCTTACAGCGGATCGGGACCCTAATTTGTAACCGTAGCTCTTCCGGGTGGGATGGGTTGTTGCTGCAGTTTTAGAAACATCTCGCTACATATAATTTATTATAGAGTCCCTAATGAAGCTAAAAGAGAGAATTGCATTCTCAAAAAAATAACAAATAACAATGCAAATAACAGGACAAAAAAAATACCACTAAGTTAATCAACTAGCTATCTAACGCGGACTCCTCCCATTATATGATGTCTAGCTCTAGTATGGCTTAGATGTTGGCTGCCATTATGCATCTATACCCTCCCGTCCATGGCCAATAACAAAAGACAAAAATTTGGATATGTTAAAGGACCCCAAATGCACATTCTATTTCATCGGTTTTATATAATCATGTTGTGGGAACTTAGACTTCTATTCAAAATACATTTTTCTTATTTGCTTATTCTTCAAAAACAATTTCATTCGCCAAGGGCATTTTTTCTCTTTACCGTATATAAATTCTCCCACTACTTTACTTAAATCTACGCTTCATTATTAACTATTGTATTACATATTTTTGTTGTTTTCTTTAATTTTTGTTTTTTTTTTTTTTTTTTTTTTGGTTATTGTCAACTATATAAACGAACAGATTTTACCCCGCATCTAGTCTGATGCAATATAATATTTAAAAGTTTTCTTTTTTAAGGTTATTCAAAAAAATTATTTGCGATAATTCAAAAATTTCATGATGATTCGTAAGTGTAGTTTGTATGTGTGATAAAGGCAAATAAAATTTAGAATGCATAAAACAAATAAAAGAAAACAATAATAGCGAGTGAGCAGCATAACATAGGTATATGTGGTCGTCAAACCTTTTTTTTTTTTGCACTTTAATCTTAACCACCATATGTTATGCGCTCTAGCGGTAAAAAAAGGTAAAAGTGATAAAAAGAATACACTTACATTTTGGAAAGTCCACCGATGAAGGCCTTCAGCAGCTGGATCATGTGTTGGTTTTTGATGTTTTTAAACATACTTTTTATGGTTTGGTTTTACCGAATTATACGATTCTATTAGGGTTTTAAATGCTTAATACCGACACACAAACTCACAATTAAGAAATTGACTAGTTGAAAATTGACACTAACATAGGTGCGCTGAAAAGGGTATCTTTCTTTCCGTTATAGAATGGACACTTTTAATTTCGATAAAAATTTTCGTTTCTTCTGTTATTACAATTTTTTTTTCGTTTACAACCCCGACAACTAAAATTAATATTTTTTTCCAACAATTTTTGTAATTGAGTATGTTCATTTACAAACAAAAATTTTCTGTATGACCACTTTATAATTTTCTCTCCTTTTACACACAACTTTTCGCCTTGTGACAGCCAACATTCAAACTGGCCAAACTATGACGTCACTGTTGACTGATGTTTAACACGAGCGAATTAATTTTCTCCTTCTGTAGAGTTTGGTTGAATTGTCGTCTTGGCCATGTGGTGTTGGTGATAGGCCTATGACGGATTATGCCAAAATTTACGTAAATTTTTCCTAGATCGAATAATGTGATTTTAGACGAATGTAAAAAAATTTTCTAGTCGACATACCTTGTGAAATGAATATAATGTAGAGGCTGAATAACCTATGGTCCTAGGGTTCACCACGAGGTCTTTAGGTTAGGCTTACGCCTCCTATGCCTCTATGTCGAGATTGGTATCCAAAAAATTTAATTATTCCAGCTGCCTTTTACTTTTTGGCTTGTTGCTGGGCTTACGAATATTTTATTTAACCCGAGTGAATTTATTTATTTGGTGAATTTCACAAAACAAATTTTAACTGTTCACTTTATTCTTCGGGGAACGAAAGCAATTCGTCGTTAAGCCAGAATAATGAAAAGAGGTGGAAGTGTGGGTGGAAGGTTCTTATATACCCTTTCCCTTCTATTCTCAAAGCCCTCCCTTTATGAAGTTAGCTGCGGTTACGCTGCAAAGCTTCTGCAGAGATGCATTATTACTATAAACGGTTATGAATTCGCCACATATTTTTGATCGCACTCGATAGTTTGCGATAAACTCAAATGTGCGTCGGATAATTAGTATTTAAATTTACACGCAACCATTACAAACACAGGTAATTCTGACAACTACCAGGAAGAAGATTAACTGGAATTTTAAGGTCGAATATCCTTCGCATGATATGTTACAATTTCTTTCCCCTGCAAGGTTTCCAATAAATAATACGCATTTCCCAATTTCTTCTTAACTCGACATTGCGAGAACTGAGGTCCTAATTTCTTATTATAGTTCTGACTAAAATTGCTCAAGTTAAAATTTCTTTTAAAAACTTCTTGGCCGACCTTAAATGAAACGGGACTGGATCTTAAATTGTATTTCCTTACATTACATTCGTATGCTTTTTTACTATTGTCTAGAATATCTTTACCTTTAGAATTTTTATTTTTTATTTTTTTGTATTTCCTTTTGTAATTAAATTAAACTTTTGATAAAATGGTTGTCTGCTCAAAAAATAATTGCATAGTTGCCACTAATGCGGTTGACTCCCATGATTATATTCTTTGTTGGTTGTGTGACAATGCGGTTCACGTTAAGTGTGCAGGTTACACAGGCAGAATCAAGGAGTCTATTGCTAAAGGTGGTGGCTTAAAATATGGATGTGATGCTTGCCGGGAGGTCGAGAATGAGATGCGCTCTTTCATGAGGCGGACTAGAGATAGTTTTGACACTTTAAGGGCAGGTTTTAATAAACTCCAAGCGGAGTTTACTGCGGTGGAGACTCAGTTCAGAAGTTTATCGCTTATGAATGAGTCTCCGAAACGTAAAAGGACCAGTCCTTGGGGTGTTTCTGTATCTGTAGATCCGCCAGCGTCTCTTATCGTCCCCGACCGGTCTCATGCACCGTCCACTCCTAATGTACAGCAATTGATATCGTTTAAGAGCCCGGTTGTGAATTACCGGTATCACCTGGGAATGATCTCTTAAAAACGATGCCTATTGTAGTGTCCGATGTGTCTGGGCAATTACCCATTCCAATGGAAATTGCCGATAGTTCTAAAAGTATCGAGGGCCCCGTAAATAAGTTGACTGCTGCAGTGGGTGACTTGTCCAACGTTACTGCTGCGGCTGACGCTTCGGGACCGCGGCCTCTCGTTGGCATACCACCAAAGAAACATATATTTGTTTCTAGGCTAGACCCTGTTGTCACATCTGATGATGTAATAGCCTATATTCGGAAGAAAGTTAAAAAGTACCTTCTGTTTTCTATTTGTTAAATATTCTCGAACCCAAGAAAGGAAAAGGGGTGGAAACCCAATGTCGCTCAGCTTAGAAAGTAATAGGGTATGATTAACGGAATCAAAGGCTTTGCTGAAGTCAGTGTATATGACATCAGTTTGTTTAGCATTTTTGAACTTCTTGATAATTATAGATGTAAATTCTAAAAGGTTAGTGGTTGTAGATCTACGTTTCACAAACCCATGTTGGGGTGGCGAAATAATAGAGCTGCAAAAATGTTGCAATTGAGAAGTTATAATTTTCTCAAAAGCTTTCGGAATAGCGGACAATTTTGAGATACCCCTATAGTTAAAAGGTTTTGGACTTTTTGCCATTTTTATGCAGAGGAATAATTTACGACTCTTTCCAAATAGATTGAAAAGTGTAGTAATATACATGTGCACGTGTTTCACAAATATATATATTTATATATATATATTTCAAACGGATCTTTTCCATACTCTGTTCTTTGCTTACGCTTTGCGTTCGCTGTGCGAAATGAGAGTAAGAACCGTACCAAGTTATTCATTTATTCTTGCATTCTTTCCGAAATGCAACTAAAATTATTATTATTAAAGAGGGCTACTACAAAAGAGAAAGATTCGAATTATCTTATTATATCTATTAAGAAACAATTTTAAAATGGGTTTACATAATGTGTTTGCACAGAACCTGAGTTCAAGTTAACGAACGGCCCTCGCAATGAATTCGAGCAAACCGCGCGATACAAATGCAGCGAACCAAAATAATATTGGCCGAAGCAACGGTCAGCCGTTTTAGTTGTGTCGCAAGCGTTGAGTTCTTGTCGGGAATATGCTGAGTCGGCTTTGCTGACCATAAGCCCGAGCATGCTCTTTTATGTACTTTCTATGTATTTGGGTGTAGATTCGTATTTCCATTTTATGTACTTAGCCTTAGTCTTTATTTCATTCCATTCTTATAATCAGTTTTTGTCAGACGATTGGCTAATAAAGATATTGATCAATTAACATTTACTCCGGCACACTGCCGTTAAATATTTGCTTATTAATATACCGTTGAGCCACAAGGCCAACCGCAAGAGGACGAAGTCAAGTCCTCCACCGTAAATATTTTGATATACAACTCTACCCGCCGCTACACCGGTGACGTCACAATTGCCGTCTGGGAAAGGTGGAACATACTAACTGGCGCCCAACAGGCTTTATACTGGAATTTGATAATCTTACGATATTAAGACAGGAATACCATGGCCCATAACAAGAACATGTAAGTGAATATTTGGTAAAATAAAATAAAATTTATAAAAATTTAAAAATATAAAAATAAAAAGTAAAGAATTTGTGAGTGAGTTGGCAGCGTGAATTGTGCATTGCGGTACAGGTTAATTGTGATATTGTTGCGGTGCAAGTGCGTTTTAAAAAAAATATCAAAGAAGCTAACATCGGCTATGCTGAAGTTTATATACCCTTGCAGTCCTTGGTAATAATAATTTTACATGTTAAAAATTGGTTTTCTGCAACTCAATTCATCAATATACAAACAAAACAATTTTACTCTCTATTTTACAATTTGTTCTTCTTCTTCCCTTATTCCCAAAGCAAAGCAACGCACGCATACACATACAGTTCATGTAGCGTTGCGTCTGTGTGTGTTATATTTATCCGATCAAATTCATATTTTGGGATCTGGGGTTTTATATCCAATATTATCACATATTATATTTTTATGAAAATGTTTCTTCTAGTTTTTCTAGAGCTATATGATATAGTGGTCCGATCCTTATGGTTTTCATACTTTATTTTTCCCGGGTAATAAAAAACCCTGAAAAAAAATTTCAGCCCGATAGCTCTTAAGACGGCTGAGTAAAACGCATACGCACAGACGGACGGACAGACGGACAGACGGACATGGCTATATCGACTACTTAGCTTCTCATGCTTATGCTATATTCCTGTGTTGGACGGCATGTTTCGTATGGGAACAACATAATTACGTAAGACACTCTACAAATTTATCCAACTTCGCGAGCATGATAGATAATACAATAAAATTATCAGAACTTTTCCTCAGTCACAAAATTGTTAGATGTAGATATTAGACATCTGCATGAATGTCAAAAAAGTGACATTCGGATACACTACTCTCAAATGAGTTGAGTGAATATGAGTGCGAAAGTGAGTGGATAGGCTTGCTTTATACTCGGCCGCACAATGTTAAAACAGAGAGTATAAGTGAGTATGTTTCGAATGTATCCGAATGACAGGTGCCGACACAGCATTATATGCAATATTTGACTACAGCAGTTTTTCCTCCTTCCATTTTTGGGACTGCTGTGCTTCAACGATGCAAAGAAAATAAATACACAAAATATGTACCCTGATACTGTACTGTAGCAGGGTAGTGTTGGCTCTCAAAAAAAAAAACTGACACCATGATATTAAGATCTTACAGCGGATCGGGACCCTAATTTGTAACCGTAGCTCTTCCGGGTGGGATGGGTTGTTGCTGCAGTTTTAGAAACATCTCGCTACATATAATTTATTATAGAGTCCCTAATGAAGCTAAAAGAGAGAATTGCATTCTCAAAAAAATAACAAATAACAATGCAAATAACAGGACAAAAAAAATACCACTAAGTTAATCAACTAGCTATCTAACGCGGACTCCTCCCATTATATGATGTCTAGCTCTAGTATGGCTTAGATGTTGGCTGCCATTATGCATCTATACCCTCCCGTCCATGGCCAATAACAAAAGACAAAAATTTGGATATGTTAAAGGACCCCAAATGCACATTCTATTTCATCGGTTTTATATAATCATGTTGTGGGAACTTAGACTTCTATTCAAAATACATTTTTCTTATTTGCTTATTCTTCAAAAACAATTTCATTCGCCAAGGGCATTTTTTCTCTTTACCGTATATAAATTCTCCCACTACTTTACTTAAATCTACGCTTCATTATTAACTATTGTATTACATATTTTTGTTGTTTTCTTTAATTTTTGTTTTTTTTTTTTTTTTTTTGGTTATTGTCAACTATATAAACGAACAGATTTTACCCCGCATCTAGTCTGATGCAATATAATATTTAAAAGTTTTCTTTTTTTAAGGTTATTCAAAAAAATTATTTGCGATAATTCAAAAATTTCATGATGATTCGTAAGTGTAGTTTGTATGTGTGATAAAGGCAAATAAAATTTAGAATGCATAAAACAAATAAAAGAAAACAATAATAGCGAGTGAGCAGCATAACATAGGTATATGTGGTCGTCAAACCTTTTTTTTTTTGCACTTTAATCTTAACCACCATATGTTATGCGCTCTAGCGGTAAAAAAAGGTAAAAGTGATAAAAAGAATACACTTACATTTTGGAAAGTCCACCGATGAAGGCCTTCAGCAGCTGGATCATGTGTTGGTTTTTGATGTTTTTAAACATACTTTTTATGGTTTGGTTTTACCGAATTATACGATTCTATTAGGGTTTTAAATGCTTAATACCGACACACAAACTCACAATTAAAAAATTGACTAGTTGAAAATTGACACTAATATAGGTGCGCTGAAAAAGGGTATCTTTCTTTCCGTTATAGAATGGACACTTTTAATTTCGATAAAAATTTTCGTTTCTTCTGTTATTACAATTTTTTTTTCGTTTACAACCCCGACAACTAAAATTAATATTTTTTTCCAACAATTTTTGTAACTGAGTATGTTCATTTACAAACAAAAATTTTCTGTATGACCACTTTATAATTTTCTCTCCTTTTACACACAACTTTTCGCCTTGTGACAGCCAACATTCAAACTGGCCAAACTATGACGTCACTGTTGACTGATGTTTAACACGAGCGAATTAATTTTCTCCTTCTGTAGAGTTTGGTTGAATTGTCGTCTTGGCCATGTGGTGTTGGTGATAGGCCTATGACGGATTATGCCAAAATTTACGTAAATTTTTCCTAGATCGAATAATGTGATTTTAGACGAATGTAAAAAAATTTTCTAGTCGACATACCTTGTGAAATGAATATAATGTAGAGGCTGAATAACCTATGGTCCTAGGGTTCACCACGAGGTCTTTAGGTTAGGCTTACGCCTCCTATGCCTCTATGTCGAGATTGGTATCCAAAAATTTAATTATTCCAGCTGCCTTTTACTTTTTGGCTTGTTGCTGGGCTTACGAATATTTTATTTAACCCGAGTGAATTTATTTATTTGGTGAATTTCACAAAACAAATTTTAACTGTTCACTTTATTCTTCGGGGAACGAAAGCAATTCGTCGTTAAGCCAGAATAATGAAAAGAGGTGGAAGTGTGGGTGGAAGGTTCTTATATACCCTTTCCCTTCTATTCTCAAAGCCCTCCCTTTATGAAGTTAGCTGCGGTTACGCTGCAAAGCTTCTGCAGAGATGCATTATTACTATAAACGGTTATGAATTCGCCACATATTTTTGATCGCACTCGATAGTTTGCGATAAACTCAAATGTGCGTCGGATAATTAGTATTTAAATTTACACGCAACCATTACAAACACAGGTAATTCTGACAACTACCAGGAAGAAGATTAACTGGAATTTTAGGGTCGAATATCCTTCGCATGATATGTTACAATTTCTTTCCCCTGCAAGGTTTCCAATAAATAATACGCATTTCCCAATTTCTTCTTAACTCGACATTGCGAGAACTGAGGTCCTAATTTCTTATTATAGTTCTGACTAAAATTGCTCAAGTTAAAATTTCTTTTAAAAACTTCTTGGCCGACCTTAAATGAAACGGGACTGGATCTTAAATTGTATTTCCTTACATTACATTCGTATGCTTTTTTACTATTGTCTAGAATATCCTTACAAATCAAGGTAAGAGTATCTGTTCTACTAAAGGGTATGGATTCTTCTAACAATTGTAAATTTCTCAAAAGTTTATATTCGTCGCCATGACTAATCATATTGAATCCAAATAGAGCCTTGTATGGTGAACATCCTAGAGACTGATGAAGTGCTGACCTAAGAGCACAAGATATATTTGTTAAATATTTATCCCATTCTCGTTGATCCTGTTTTAAAAATGAGCGCAACGCGGACAAGAGCGATCTATTAACTCTTTCAGCTGCGTTACTCGGCGGTGAGTATAGCGCAGTAAAAATATGCTTAATTGCGTATTTAGATAGAAAGGCTTCAAAGGCAACCGCCTTGAACTGGGATCCATTGTCGCTGATAATAATTTCTGGTACTCCATAACAGTGAAATATTTGCTTTTCTAGAAATTCCTGAATCAAATTTGATGTAAATTTTTTCATTGGGCAAAGCCAATGGTATCTGCTAAAATGGTCAAGAACTATAAGCAAACCAATATGTCCTGATTTACTTCGCGGGTATGGTCCTAGCAAGTCAATATACAATTTTTGAAACGGTCTGACTGAAACACTTTGTACTCCCATTGGAGGTCTTAATATTTTGTTGGGAGCTTTCGTTTCTTTACAGGTGACACAAGTGCTTATGTATTCTCGAACCTGTTTGGATAATCCTGGGCAAAATAAATTTCTTCTTAATCGCTCTATAGTTTTTTGAACACCTCCATGTGACGATAACATATTACCATGAGCTTGTTCTATTGCTATTAATCTTAATTTCTCCGTTACCCATAATTTCCAGCAGTGTGAATTATCTTCTTCGCTTCCACATGAATGTTCGGTTCGAATATATACAAATTTGTCCTTCACTTGTAAGTCTGAAAATTTTTTAAATTCTCACAAACCCTTTGTTTGAGTTCTAAATATTCCTTATCTAAAAAAGCTGATGATTCCAAATCTATTATTGGTTCCATCTTTTCCAGAGATTCTATGTCTGCTTCCCAAATTCTTGACAAAGCATCTGGAACTATATGATCTTTTCCTTTTCGGTGTGAAATCGTAAATTTAAACGCTTGTAGACGTAATATCCATCTGGCTAATCGACCTGATACGTTTTGTTGTCTCATTAGCCATAATAAACTGGCGTGATCCGTTACAACTTCGAACTCCTGTAACTCCAAATAACATCGAAACTTTTCTATGGCTAGAATGACAGCTAAACATTCACGTTCTGTTACGCTATAATTTCTTTGCGCCTTGCTTAGTTTCTTAGACATGTATGCTATAGGTTTTTCTTCTTGATTATCGGACAACTGAACCAAAACTGCTCCAACCCCTTTATCGCACGCATCACAATGCACGAAAAATTTCTGATCGAAATTTGGATTTGCTAATACCGGAGCCGTGGTTAAAAGAGATTTAAGTTTATCCATTGCTTTCTGTGCCTCTAAAGTCCACGTAAATGTTTTTTTTGTAGCCAGTATATCAGTAATCGGGCAGCTAATTTCTGCAAAATTTCTTATAAACCTTCGGTACCAACCGCAAACTCCTAAAAACCCACGAACTTGCTTCAAACTCTTCGGCGTTGGCCAATTTAAAATACAGGAAATCTTAGCAGGATCTGTGGAAATTCCTCCGCTACCTATTACATAGCCCAAATAATTTATTTTTGTCACACAGAATTGGCTCTTGGCCAAGTTAAGCGTCAAATTGGCTTTACGAAATTGTTCTGCTATTCTTACCAGAACTGCTAAATGAGACTGAAAATCTGATGTTACAATGCATAGGTCATCAAGATAACCAAAAGCACAATGACGTAACTCTGGTGGAATAATTTCGTCCATCAGGCGACACATGGTTGCGGCGGCATTACAGAGTCCAAAAGGCATAACTGTAAACTGATACAATGGCCTTCCCGGAATTGTGAATGCTGTTAACGCCTTTGAGTGCTCTGTTAGACATATCTGCCAATAAGCGTCTTTTAAATCTAGTTTTGAAATGATATTTGCTTTCGGTAATCTAGCAAATATACTCTCAATGCTTTGCAATGAGTATGCATCTTTGTGAGTTACTTCATTCACCTTTCGCGCGTCCATGCATAACCTCACTTTGTTAGGCTTCACTACCATTCTCATTGGAGAGCTCCAAGCGCTTTGAGATGGTTCCATTACTCCTAGGCTTATCATTCTATCTACTTCTTGGTATAAAAGCTTTTCTACTGGAGGACTTACCGGATAATATCTCTGCTTTACTGGTTTGGCGTCCCCTACATCAATTTAATGTTCTAGCAAAGACGTGCGACCAAGGCCCTGTTTTTCAAAGTTAGGAAAAAACTCCTTGACTATCTTTAATTGTTGCAACTCTTTTTCAGTTAACGGACATGTTTCTGTTTCTGTATCTAATTGAAACTCAGATACGCGTTCTACTGAACTTATAATTCCTGGAGCTAGATTAAAAATTCTCCAAAAATCTATGCCTAGTATCAGACGTTGCTTAATAGAAGGTATAACATATATAGGTATAACATATATCCTTATATTGGAGCTTTACTGGCATAACCCCTAAAACCTTATGCTGCTTTCCATCAGCTGTTTTCACATTGGAACCCATGCTTTTAAATTGTTTATATTTGGACCATTCTTGCTGGGCTAAATCTGCACCCACGCAACTTACATTTGCACCAGTGTCTAACAAACACAATTTAGAAAATTGTAAAAAGGAGACTTGTGCATAACTACGCATATCAGTTTTGTCTTGGAATATTGTAGATATAAGTATCGTACTTTTAGCTCTTATATTTTTAAAAAACTTCCTCCTTCGGTGTGTATATCTTTTTATTCTATTTTTCGGTGCTTCAATTTCTAGATAGTTTTGTCCATTTTTCGTGATAGGGCAAAAACCTAAGGTTATGATTAACCTGTGAGCTATTCTCTATTTGACTATCTGTTTTAGATTGATTTAAATAATCGGATAGGCTTGGTTTTTTGGTTTCTATTGGTTGTGGGACAGCCTCACTGACTGGGATGCCCCTCCTTGCCGGTTTTCCGAACGCTTCTTGCAGTTCACACAATTGGGCTTATAAATGTTAGGCGTACCGTACCCGTAACAAAATATTCTTCTCTCTTCTAAACAATCTTCCCACTTATGGCCTTGAGTACAACAGTTCCAACAAGATAACTTCTTAGTGTTTTTCTGCAGAGCTGCTACTTCAGCATGACCTTCAATTGTGCTTGCTTCTTCTTCTACTTTCTCTAATGCATATACTCGGTGTGATCCTATCTCTTTTCCTCGTGTATTTGAAAACTTGATACGACTCGATTCTTTAAGAAAATTCTCTCTCTTTTGTACCAGATGACGTAGGTGACTGATTGACCGTATTTCCTCGAAAAGTAGTCGATCCTTTAGATCAGCTAATAAATTACCTTGTACAATTTCTACTAATTCGTCTTCTTCTAATCTTGTAGGCAATCGATCCATTAATTGACATATTGCTTCGTAAAAACCTTCGAAAGTTTCTCCAGGTTTCTGTTTGCGAGCTCTTATTTGTTCCCTTATTTCATAATTGGACCGACTGTTTTTATATTGATGGCGTATCGCTAAACAAAACTCTGACCAGGTAAGATGGTCAATTCCCTTATGGTATCGCCAGTACCAATCTTTAGCTTTGCCAATCAAAACAATGTGTATATTCCGACATAAAGCTTCAAAATCTCCTCCTAAATGTTCTCGAGTCCACGTTTTCGCTCTATATAGAAATTCTTCCACGGGTAACCCGTTAGAAGATCCATCAAAATGGACTCCCCACTTCTGAATCACCTCAGCCTCTTTATTTGTGCCTATTAATTGATAATGAGTTCTTCTGCTACTACTCTGCGATCTGTTTTGTCGAATATGACTGTTTTGTTGCGCGTTGCTACTTATTGAAGAAATAACCCGTTCTACTGTCTGCTGAATAAAAGATTCCATTTCCGCTCGATTAATTTCGTTACGTAAAGGCTGATTAACGGGACATCGTGTGTTCCTTCGACGACTTGGTCTACCTCTTTGACGAATTGGTCTGGGTATTGATTGCGGAACTTCTCCATGTTGCGTACTATTCCCTGCATCTAATGGTAATAAGCCGGCTTGACTTGTGTTGTGTATTTGTGCTTCAAAAACGTTTACGTTTATGAGCTCTTCTGTTCTTGGGTCTTCATTTACGCTACGTGCAAAGGATCTGGTGACGGGTCTAACTTTTTTTCCTTGCTGGTTTATTTTAATTACCTTTAAGTCCTTCTCCTGCACTTTAGTAAAACACGCTGGACATTCTTCTTTTTCTTTATATAATTTAGGATACAAGCTTTCTGAAATGAATGCTTGCAAATAGTAATAACTCTGATCTGCGTTTGTGTTTGAGTTTCGCTACAGACCAGGCAAATATTTTCCCCAGAATTTGCGGGATTATGTACTTCCTCTGTACTGTGTTGTAAAGGCATTTTTTTTTTGTTTTTTAATTTTTCCCATAGAACAAGAAAATATAATATGTGAAATAGATTATAATTTTTTTCTAGAGCTTTTTATCGTTTTCATAGATGGAGTTTAAATATATTATCTATTGAATCTAGTTCTCTGATTTCAAAAGTGTTAAGAATGTCTTCTAATAACTATGCTCATCTTTGGACAAGTGTACGCTTAGGCATTACCTTGAGATTCCAAAGGATTGTGCATGTATGTATCCTTTCAAACATTATCTTTAACTAACAATTTTTTTAATCAGGGTAAGTGCAATTTAAAATTTTTCTTATGCGAAACGAAAGTAACTTCTGACTTTAGTTTATACCGGTAACATTGGTCGATGGTAATCACATGCGCAATCACTCGAATTCCGAATGTGTATATAAATCAAATCGCGACTACTACGTCTTCTAATTAAAAAAAATTAAATTCACTCTGAAGGCAAAACGAGCCAATTGTGATCCGTCTAGACTTTAAACCTGAGCGAATTAAAAAAATGCTCTATATATATTTTTTTGGTTCTTGAGTTCTTTAATTAAATATTTTTACTAAAGTGTTGGTTGACAACCATCAGCTTCTGCTAACTAGCTCAAATTCCATACACTGTGCAAATAAATTAATAAAAAACTTCCCTTTTGACGAGTCACATTATCATGAGCCACTCAAGACCAAATCCTTACACTTAATCTTTCGATTTATACCTAATATAAACGTTGAACTTGACCTGTGTGTCCCACGTGTTGGGCGCCAAAATTATGTACTGTAGCAGGGTAGTGTTGGCTCTCAAAAAAAAAACTGACACCATGATATTAAGATCTTACAGCGGATCGGGACCCTAATTTGTAACCGTAGCTCTTCCGGGTGGGATGGGTTGTTGCTGCAGTTTTCGAAACATCTCGCTACATATAATTTATTATAGAGTCCCTAATGAAGCTAAAAGAGAGAATTGCATTCTCAAAAAAATAACAAATAACAATGCAAATAACAGGACAAAAAAAATACCACTAAGTTAATCAACTAGCTATCTAACGCGGACTCCTCCCATTATATGATGTCTAGCTCTAGTATGGCTTAGATGTTGGCTGCCATTATGCATCTATACCCTCCAGTCCATGGCCAATAACAAAAATTTGGATATGTTAAAGGACCCCAAATGCACATTCTATTTCATCGGTTTTATATAATCATGTTGTGGGATCTTAGACTTCTATTCAAAATACATTTTTCTTATTTGCTTATTCTTCAAAAACAATTTCATTCGCCAAGGGCATTTTTTCTCTTTACCGTATATAAATTCTCCCACTACTTTACTTAAATCTACGCTTCATTATTAACTATTGTATTACATATTTTTGTTGTTTTCTTTAATTTTTGTTTTTTTTTTTTTTTTTTGCTTATTGTCAATTATTTAAACGAACAGATTTTACCCCGCATCTAGTCTGATGCAATATAATATTTAAAATTTTTCTTTTTTTAAGGTTATTCAAAAAAATTATTTGCGATAATTCAAAAATTTCATGATCATTCGTAAGTGTAGTTTGTATGTGTGATAAAATTTAGAATGCATAAAACAAATAAAAGAAAACAATAATAGCGAGTGAGCAGCATAACATAGGTATATGTGGTCGTCAAACCTTTTTTTTTTTGCACTTTAATCTTAACCACCATATGTTATGCGCTCTAGCGATAAAAAAAGGTAAAAGTGATAAAAAGAATACACTTACATTTTGGAAAGTCCACCGATGAAGGCCTTCAGCAGCTGGATCATGTGTTGGTTTTTGATGTTTTTAAACATACTTTTTATGGTTTGGTTTTACCGAATTATACGATTCTATTAGGGTTTTAAATGCTTAATACCGACACACAAACTCACAATAAAAAAATTGACTCTAACATAGGTGCGCTGAAAAAGGGTATCTTTCTTTCCGTTATAGAATGGACACTTTTAATTTCGATAAAAATTTTCGTTTCTTCTGTTATTACAATTTTTTTTTCGTTTACAACCCCGACAACTAAAATTAATATTTTTTTTCCAACAATTTTTGTAACTGAGTATGTTCATTTACAAACAAAAATTTTCTGTATGACCACTTTATAATTTTCTCTCCTTTTACACACAACTTTTCGCCTTGTGACAGCCAACATTCAAACTGGCCAAACTATGACGTCACTGTTGACTGATGTTTAACACGAGCGAATTAATTTTCTCCTTCTGTAGAGTTTGGTTGAATTGTCGTCTTGGCCATGTGGTGTTGGTGATAGGCCTATGACGGATTATGCCAAAATTTACGTAAATTTTTCCTAGATCGAATAATGTGATTTTAGACGAATGTAAAAAAATTTTCTAGTCGACATACCTTGTGAAATGAATATAATGTAGAGGCTGAATAACCTATGGTCCTAGGGTTCACCACGAGGTCTTTAGGTTAGGCTTACGCCTCCTATGCCTCTATGTCGAGATTGGTATCCAAAAAATTTAATTATTCCAGCTGCCTTTTACTTTTTGGCTTGTTGCTGGGCTTACGAATATTTTATTTAACCCGAGTGAATTTATTTATTTGGTGAATTTCACAAAACAAATTTTAACTGTTCACTTTATTCTTCGTTAATCCAGAATAATGAAAAGAGGTGGAAGTGTGGGTGGAAGGTTCTTATATACCCTTTCCCTTCTACTCTCAAAGCCCTCCCTTTATGAAGTTAGCTGCGGTTACGCTGCAAAGCTTCTGCAGAGATGCATTATTACTATAAACGGTTATGAATTCGCCACATATTTTTGATCGCACTCGATAGTTTGCGATAAACTCAAATGGGCGTCGGATAATTAGTATTTAAATTTACACGCAGCCATTACAATACTTAAATAACTCGAATGTTTTTAGATGTGTCAAATTTGTCACTCCGTTTTACTCAGTACTCAGTCAGTACTCAGTGTCATTCAATTTGCTTTGTATGAGTACCAAAATATACTATTACTCATACACACTCACTCATTGTGCGTCTGTCACTCACTCTATTCAATTCTATCCGAGTATACTCTATTTTACTTATTAAGCGAATGAAGTCATGCAGCTGTCTAATGGATATCGATCATAAAACGATACCACATAAATTACCTACAACGGTGTTGTGAAGACCTTCCATTGCTACAAAGAATGAATGAGTTTGCACGTAATTCGACAATAGCCACAAGGCCACAAGACCATCTGGGACTCGATGGTGTCGATATTCAGTTGAGGAATAAGTTGTTTTGAAAAAACTCGCAATCATTTCGGCAATTGTCTGATCAGTGCTCGCTTTTTTTATATTGAAAAGACAAAAAAGATGGGTGCACAGAGGTCTTACGTTTAGAATTAACAAAATTATAAAATTGTTTAGGGTCAAAAGAAAACTGAAGCTTACACCGCTGAAGATAATTCTTATAGCATTGTGTATTAAGCATCATAAATTTTTTACGAGCGACTGTATACATAGCGCAATCTGATGAACGACGTGTTCTTGGAAACTTCTTATCGAGTCTTCACATTTTTCAAATTGGATAACTCTCGAGAGAACCAGGGATGTTTGTTAAGCCGCTCCAGCCTACCAAGAGGCACACAAATATCAAAGAGTGAATTCAGAGTACCATAAGCAAAACGAACAGCTGAGTTCATATCTCTACAATTGTATAGATAAGACCAATCGGTGTTTTCATTAAGGCTGGCAAAGTCAATCTTACGAAAGCACCTATTTAGAGGTAACTCATTTGAACCAAGTAATGGTGAAACCAAGGGCAGATCAATTTTTAAATTTAATGTGGGATGAAATTTGTCTTCGGGAAGAACAAATGGTTCGATCCTAGAAACATCACAATAAGAAGAACCCAATACTAAAATAAGATCTAACGATTTTCCATTAGAATTTAAGACAGGATTGACTTGGGATAAAGATAAGCCTAGAAGGCCATCAATAAAGTCGTATAACATAGAGGGTAGCAACATGGTACATTCATCTGTTGGTGACCGTGCTGAAGCGGGTAAATTAAAATCACCTACAACTATGAGCATGTCTTGACTGGAAACTAAAGAGGAGACAAACTGAATTGCCTCTAAATGATTTAAATATACAACCATGTCTGACAATTGTGGAATATAGGAACAAGTAATAAAATCATTAAACATTTACTTTAACACCGACAAACTCAATCTCCTGGGTACTAGAAAATTGAATCATTTCAGATGATAAAGCAGCATCAACAGCTATCAGAACGCCACCACCTATGCGAGAAATCCGGTCACGTCTGAATATAGAAAAGTTTGTGGAATAAACCGATGCATCAGCAATATCAGGTTTTAGCCACGTCTCTGTAAAAGCTACAACTATTACTTTTATGGGTAGGAATGGGTAATTGCCCGGACACATCGGACACTACAATAGGCATCGTTTTTAAGAGATCATTCCCAGGTGATACCCGTAATTCCTTACCAATCGCATTCACAACCGGGCTCTTAAACGATATCAATTGCTCTACATTAGGAGTGGACTATGCATAAGACCGGTCGGGTACGATATGAGACGCTGGCGGATCTACAGATACAGAAACACTCCAAGGACTGGTCCTTTTACGTTTCGAAGACTCATTCATAATCGAAAAGCTTCTAAACTGAGTCTCCAACGCAGTAAACTCCGCTTGGAGTTTGTTAAAACCTGCCCCTAAAGTGTCAAAACTATCTCTAGTCCGCCTCTTGAATAAGCGCATCTCATTCTCGACCTCCCGGCAAGCATCACATCCATATTTTAAGCCACCACCTTCAGCAATAGACTCCTTGATTCTGCCTGTGTAACCTGCACACTTAACGTAAACCGCATTCTCACACAACCAACAAAGAATATAATCATGGGAGTCAACTGCATTAGTGGCAACTCTGCAATTATTTTTTGATCAGACAATCATTTTGTCAAAAATTTAAATTTATTTTAAAAAAGGAATAAAAATTAAAAGACGTCATCGTTCGCAACTTGAAGGCTTCAAACGGCAATTCTGTTCAGAACTCAATGCAAAAAATCTGGAGGAATTTAGTCGAAATGCCGGTTTGGAATTCAACTTCATTCCACCGCGTGCTCCCCATTTTGGAGGCTTATGGGAAGCCGCAGTAAAGTCAATGAAGACTCTGCTCACACACGTATTGATCGGATGTTCACTGCAAGCGATCCCTGAACCGTTAGTAAATGACTCAAAACTTTCTTATCTATCTCGTTGGCAAAGGGTGACCTATCTCAAGCAACGCTTCTGGGAACTCTGGAAGCGCGACTATGTACATCAATTATAAGAACGCTCTAAGTGGTTGCATCCCGAAAACAACATAGCAAGGGATCAATTAGTTCTCATTCATGAAGACAATCTTCCACCGCAATGCTGGATTACTGGTCGTGTGGTCGAAGCCATACTTGGTGCAGATGGAAGGGTCAGAGTAGCCGATGTTCGCACTAAAAAAGGAATTATTCGTCACTTAATCTGCAAACTTGCTCCATTGCCTTTAAGAGATGACGTTTATGTAAATTGAAGGAGTCATACTTCGTCCTTCAATGGGGGAGTATGTTGGAAGGGACATCATCGTTAACTTAGATTTGTATATATTAAAATTTCTTATATTATTTGTTTAAGATTATCGGAATTTCTACCACTGTATTTACATTAACATGTTCTACTCCCCTACTCCACTACCCATGCTATTGAGCATTGGAGTTTTGTACCATCTGCAACTGTGCAGATCCTCCTTGTTGGAGGAGACGTCATCGTTAACTTAGATTTGTATATTAAAATTTCTTATATTATTTGTTTAAGATTATCGGAATTTCTACCACTGTATTTACATTAACATGTTCTAAAAGTTTCTGTTACATGGCTCATGAAGAGCTTCTAACTCATGAAAACGAAATATAAAAATGACTTCTTTCTGGAATTCGAAGGGGAGGATACTTATTTTTCCTTACTCCACTCTACATGCTATTGAGCATTGGAGTTTTGAACCATCTGCAACTGGGCAGATCAAAAATTGGCGACCGTGACAGGATAAAAACTTAAAAACTATATAAAGCCATTGCCACTCAGTAGCGATCGTGAAGCTTTCACATGCTTTACACTCACATGTAAAACACTCGTAAGCTTTAACACGTGCTAAGTATTAAGCACAGCGGAGTAAGTATTAAGCTCTTGAGCGAAACTTAATGCATTTGAGTGTGTAGCAGGCTTGCTCACGTAAGACGGTAGTACCTCTCTCTCATGTCTCAGAGAGAGAACATGCTCGTCTCTAAATGAGAGCGAAGTACGAGAGAGCGTCGAGTCAGTCTGGGTTGAACAAGCTTGCGGATCGGTCGTGCTAACGAGGATAAAAATCATAGATTACATTTACTTATAATAAATATATATATAAACAATTCAAACGAAACAGCCTATTACAATATCAGAAGTGGTCCTAACCCAAAACTATGAGTAACGCAGTTCAACTATCCGATTTTACCCTCGACCAACTAAAACAATGGCTATCAACTTTAAACATGCCAACAAACGGCTCAAGAAACGAATTAGTGCTTCGTCTGTATAGTGTGCCAGTCGAAACACGTGGTCTTGCCCCACCTGGTTGGAACGAACATGATAATTTAGACGACATCCAATTGATGCCTAACCCAGACCAATTAAATGAAGCGTCAATTGGCGACGCAATTCCGAGAAGCGTACAACAAGAAGCGGTAAACTCCAATTTCAACAACAACAACGATGTCGTGTTGGTTCAACAATTACTACAACAACTTCAACTGCTGATTCCTAGAATCGAGCATGGCCACGATTTGGGCAGATCTTTCCAGAATTCGGAAAACAATGGCAACGCCACTGGCAATGTTATCGATAACAACGTAGCTAATGAGAATATCGATGACAGCAGCATTCCCATCAATGGCAACGCCACAGTCGAAGCCACCAACCAATACTCTGGCAACTCAAACGGCGAATCGATGGGTATAGCTTTTTCACTGGCGAAGGAAGTATTGATGGACTTCAATGGCGAATCGTGCTCCAAAAAGTGGGTGGCTCAGCTTAAAAATATCGGTAAAGTGTATAACATATGCAACACTCACTTACGAATGCTATTCATTTGCAAGATGAAAGGCAAGGCACATTCATGGCTTCATTCGGAGGTTACACGTATTCGCGAGCCAGTAGCAGTACTATGCGAACAGTTAATGGCAGCTTTTGGAGAGAAGATGTCCAAGTCACAAATGCGTCGTCATTTCGAACAGCGTAATTGGAAGTTTGGCGAAAAGTTTGCAGTTTATCTGGACGACAAACTAATGTTAGCCAACAATATTAACATCGATGAAGAGGAGGATAAAGTTATCGAGGGTATACCTGACAAGGGATTACGCACTCAAGCACGGATCCAATGTTTCGCCAACCCTAAGCAGATGTTAGCTGCTTTCGCTGAGATACATCTAGAAGACATTCGACGCGCAACTAAAGATGAAAACGAAACTAGCAGAGCAAACAAGCTCCAAGAGATGCGCTGTCGTAGATGTAACATTAGAGGACACCTGGTGAAAGACTGCAACAGGCCGGACCGTGTACCAGGCTCTTGTTTCATCTGTGGATCCATGGAGCATTGGGCGGCCAAATGTCCAGATAGGAAGGGCAGCCGTGAAACTAATGGACTCAACCGTACGAACCAGAGCAGCAACAATTTCGTAAGAGAATTCATTATACATTTTGTAGATTCGCCAAGTAATTCCTTTATTGCAGCGTGCCTCATAGATTCGGGGAGTCCAGTTTCCTTAATCAAGAAGAAACATTTACCTAATCATTCATATCTTTATTCTGTCGAGCAATCTTATCAAGGGCTAAATGGAAGTCCTCTCATTACATTGGGAAAATTACTATGTTACGTTGTTAAAAATTCAATAAAGATTTACTTTTATTTACTCGTTATCCCAGACGAATCTATGAGTCGCGATGTAATTTTAGGAAGGGATTTTTTGACATCATGTAATCTTAAATTAGATTTAGATTCTTTTGAAAAAAGTGCGCTAGTAACTTCTCAAAGCCACGATAACGTAAGAAAAGTTAATTTTAAAGAAATTGGAATGTTGACGTCAGAACATATGGAAAATGAAATTGTTAATATAAGTGTAACGGGTAATACAGAAAACGAAAATATTAGTGCAAATGATAAAATTAATACAGAAAATGTTAATGCAGATAAGGAAATTATTGAATACAATGTTATTAACAAAAGGACATGCATAGATAAAGAAATGTCTTTAGAGTTTGAAAAGAATATCATTAAAGGTACAAATGAGGAAAAGTATAGGATTGAAGAAATTAAATTAAAGGAACCCCGTAGTGAGTCTGAAACAAATATGGAAGATAACTTTGAGAGGAGAATGTTAGAAATTTTTTACATCGACAATGAAAACCCAGAACCAGAATACGTGATCGGTGAAAACATAGATTATAAAACGGCTAAGAGTTTTGATAAGCTAGTCAGGGATAGGTATGTGAATGCGCAAAGACCGGATAAACCGAATATCAGATGTGAAATGAAATTAAACCTAGAAAATTGCAAACCATTTAGTTACGCACCAAGACGGTTATCATATTCTGAAAAGGAAAAACTACAGAAATTGTTAGATGAATATATAAGAGAAGAAATTATCAGACCAAGCGATTCGGAGTATGCGTCTCCAGTAGTGTTAGTGAAAAAGAAAACAGGGGACATCAGATTATACATAGATTTCCGAAAACTGAACAAGATGATTATCAAGGACAACTATCCGTTACCATTGATCGACGATCTGTTAGACAGACTAGTCAACAAACGTGTTTTTTCCAAATTAGATCTTAAAAATGGGTATTTCCATGTATTCGTCGATAAAGAGTCAGTAAAATACACGTCTTTCATCACGCCGCTTGGTCAATACGAGTTCCTAAGAATGCAAATGGGGATCAAGAATGCATCACATGTTTTCCAAAGGTTTATAAACCGAATTTTTGAAGACATGATCAGAATAGGGCAGGTCCTAGTATACATGGATGATATAATGATAGCCAGTGCAAATACAACCGAGCACCTACAGACTCTAGAAGAAGTTTTTGATAGGTTAGTAAGAAACAAATTAAGACTACGAATGGACAAATGCGAGTTTTTCATGTCAAGTATAAAATACCTGGGATATAAAATCACAGAAAACAAAATATGTGCTGACGATAAAGGTTTGGATGCAGTAAAAAACTTTCCAGTTCCAGGCAATGTACACGCAGTGAAAAGTTTCTTAGGTTTGTGCTCCTACTTTAGAAGATTTGTAAAAGACTTTTCCATAATCGCTAAACCTATGTACGACTTGATGAAAAAAGACAAAGAATTTCAATTCGGAAAAGAGGAATTAGAATGCTTTCTCAACTTGAAGCAAATACTATTGGAAGCACCAGTATTGGCGATATATGACCCCAGAGACGATACAGAGCTTCATTGTGATGCAAGCGCATTAGGTTTTGGGGCGGTCTTATTACAAAAGAAAGCGGATAAAAAACTACACCCAATATTTTATTTTTCGAAGAGAACAAGCGAGGTTGAATCGAAGTATCACAGTTTTGAACTCGAAACGTTAGCGATTGTGTACTCCCTGCGCAGATTTAGGATTTATGTCCAAGGAAAGAAATTTAAAATTTTAACTGACTGCAATTCTCTGACTCTTACACTAAATAAGATAGAATTAAACCCTAGGATCGCGAGATGGGCCCTTGAACTCCAAGAGTACGACTACGAGTTAGCGCATAGATCAGGGAAGCAAATGCAGCACGTAGACGCGTTAAGCAGATGCACCAATATCATGGTAATAGAACCGAATAGCTTCGAGCACAACCTAGTTATTTGCCAAGCAAAAGACTTAGAACTGAAAAAAATAAAGGAAATGCTAGAAAAATCAGAGCACAAATTGTTTGAAATGAGAAACGGAGTATTATACCGAAAGTCTAATGACAAGAAAATATTGTTCTACGTTCCAAAAGAAATGGAAAATCACGTTTTATACAAATACCACGACGAATTAGGCCATGTAGGTAGAGACAAAATGTTGGACGCAATAGGCAAAAGTTATTGGTTCCCAAGTCTTAAGGATAAAGCAACGAGACATATAGAAAATTGTCTAAGATGCATAGCATTCTCACCTAAATGCGGCAAAGGCGATGGATTTCTGAACAGTATACCGAAAAGCGATAAACCTTTCGAGTTAATCCATATCGATCACTATGGACCAATAGAAGCTGGAAGGTCTAAAAAACACATATTTGCAGTAGTAGACGGTTTTACGAAATTCGTTAGGCTATATACAACAAAAACCACAAAAACAAAAGAAGCAATAGATGCTTTAAAAGCGTATTTTAGAAGTTATAGCAGGCCGAAATGCATAATATCTGACAGAGGGAGTTGTTTCACTTCGTCTGAATTCGAATCTTTTTTGGTTGAACAAAAGGTGCAGCACGGCCAATGGGCAAGTAGAAAGAATAAACAGGAGTCTAGGGCCTATGCTGGCAAAGTTGACAGATCCAGATAAGGGGAATTACTGGGATACGGTTGTCGAAAACGTAGAGTATGCTTTAAATAATACAATTCACAGAAGTATAAAACAGTACCCAGTATAATGTTATTTGGCATAGAACAAAGAGGAGTAGTTACAGACGAACTGAAAGAAGAGATTAAAGAGCTAAGAAATACAGAAAATCAAATAAACCTTGAAATGATAAGAAAGAATGCAGCGTTAAACCAGCAAAAAGCACAAGCATACAATGAAAGGTATTACAATAGTAAAAGAACAGGGCAAAAAGAATATAAAATAGGGGACTATGTCATGGTTAAAAATTTCGATAGTACAACGGGAATATCTCGAAAATTAATACCAAAAAACAAAGGACCATATGTAGTAGATAAAGTCCTGAAAAACAACAGATTTTTACTGAAAGATGTAGAGGGATTTCAACTTTCCCGTAACCCTTATCAGGGAGTATGGTGTGGCCAAAATATTAAGCCCTGGTTAAGAACTTGAAATAGTTGACTTTAATGTAATCATAAACTTTTGTTTTAATAATTGATGTAAGATATAAATAAAAGAGAAAATGTATGTAATAGTTTGTAAAATATAAACAAAAAAAAAATGTATAGCTCGTAAGATATGAAATAATGTATACCACCCAAGATCAGGAGATCTTATTTTGTCAGGACGGCCGAATTGTAGCAGGCTTGCTCACGTAAGACGGTAGTACCTCTCTCTCTAAATGAGAGCGAAGTACGAGAGAGCGTCGAGTCAGTCTGGGTTGAACGAGCTTGCGGATCGGTCGTGCTAACGAGGATAAAAATCATAGATTACATTTAATTATAATAAATATATATATAAACAATTCAAACGAAACAGCCTATTACAAGTGTTTTTATTAAAATTGGAATTCGTTTAGCTCACGTGTAAATCATTTCTAACTTGCTACATTTCTTTCGTTAAGGGCCCAAAATGTCTCCACCAAATGAAATGCAGCTTCTACCTCTCAGACAACAACGGAATTAACTGCAATCTAATATTCAAAGTTTAAGAGCTAGAATCGATCTTGAAAATGACCCTATTATGTTAGATTGTCAGTCTCAAATTGTTGAGTCGTATTTTAAACAGACATTACAAGTTCTAACCAATATTGAGAAGCTATATCCAGCAGACGCGAATCGGGCAGAGATAGAAAATCTTTTTATCGAAACAAAGGCAATCATATTACGGCGCATTGGCGCAAGTAAAGTATATTAGATTGTCAGTCTCAAATTGTTGAGTCGTATTTTAAACAGACATTACAAGTTCTAACCAATATTGAGAAGCTATATCCAGCAGACGCGAATCGGGCAGAGATAGAAAATCTTTTATCGAAACAAAGGCAATCATATTACGGCGCATTGGCGCTTTTAATCGTCTTTAATTCATCGACTTATTATGGGGGACATCATAATCGGCTTCCATCCCTCAAATTACCTAAATTCGACGGCAAAATGGGGAATTCAAAAATTTTATTACTTCATTTACAAATATGGTACATGAAGACAAGTCATTGTCCAATGTTGACAAATTTAACTATCTAATAAGTTGTCTATCTGGCCAAGCTCTAAGCGTAGTCTCGCCATTTCAAGTATCAGACGAAAATTATCCCAAGGCCCTAGATCGCCTCAACGAGCGATATGACAAGAAAGTTCTTACTTTCGTAGAACATATTTCAAGTTTATTTAACATTGCTAGCATGAAAAAAGCAGACGCTGTTACCCTACGTACAATTTTGGATACGGTTTCAGCTCTACGCGGATCATTGTTATCTCTTGGCTCTGAAGCTGATGTATTAAACGCAGTACTTATTCAAGCATACGATCGGGTTCAGGAATACGATAAATTGGCAAACTGTTATCACTGAGAATTTTCTCAGTCGACACTGTCAGTATTTGGAACGGTATCTGCGAAACCGAGAAGAGGAAAGACCCGTCAGAGACAAAATTCATAGTACTTCAAAAGTAGCCCAAAAGTAGATGCATTCAATGTCAGCCAACTGAGCATAGGTTAGCATTCTGTCCAGTTTTTAATTCTCTACCTTTTATTGAGCGATTTAAGATTGTTAAAACAGCGTCACTTTGTTTCAATTGCCTCAATAAGGGTCATCCAGCCTCAAAGTGTCCTTCATTGAATAGATGTCGTCATTGTGGAGGATTACATCACACAAACATGCATAAGGATTCAAACGTCCAGGGAAATTATCAACTCGATGGACCTTCTATTCATCATCAATCGCAACAAATCATTCATAATACACATGACGAAAGTAAAAAATTTGCAACATCAATGTTGACTCGCCACGCTCGGCGGGAATTACTTCCAACAGCAATAGTTCTTATTCAAGACAAACTTGGTGGGTTTCAGCTCGCAAGAGCATTACTTGATTCGTGCTCTGAGCTTACCTTTATAACTGAAGAATTAGCCAAAAGGCTTCCGTTTCCGTTTCGTTACGATCATTATGAGATTGCTGGAATCGGTGATGAATGGAATATGGAGTTTATCGTGACTAAATCTATATCTCTACCTCAGCCTGAAAAGAGACTAGATGTGTCAAATTGGGCCATTCCCAAAGAAATTGAGTTAGCCGACCCATTCTTTTATAAGCCCAGAAAGGTAGATTTATTGCTTAGCGTAAAGGAGTTTTTTTGATCTACTTAAAACTGGTAAAATTAGTTTAGGAATTGGTCTTCCTCATCTAGTGGAAACTGCATTAGGATGGATCGTCGGGGGTAAGATTGCTGAACCTCAATCAACTCAACACTACATTTGTAATTTAACGCAACACCAGGACCTAAACATATTATTAGGATTAGGAAAATAGATGAAATACATGGAATTCAAAATATAGATATTTCGTTAACCTCAGAAGAACAAGCATGTGAAACTCACTTTCAGGTGCACACACAACTCCTGGATTCAGGGCGCATACAGGTTCGGTTGCCTTTCAAGGAATCTCATGAACAACTTGGAGACTCGTTGTCCTCTGCAAAAAGACGTCTTCTTCAACACGAAAGACGGAAATGTAAATCGATTTTTTAGATGAATATCCTAAGTTGAATCACATGGAAGTAGCTTCGTTAGATAATTTGCAATCGGGAAATCATTACATTTTTCCTCACCATTGTGTCCTTAGACCGCAGAGCTCATCAATTTATTGATTTAGTATTTGACGCTTCGTCTAAATCATCATCAAATAAATCATTAAATGATATTCTCATGGTTGGTCCTACTATTCAACAAGATCTAATCCTAACATTACTCTCGTAACATAATCTCAATAGTGATGTCACCAAGGCTCTTGGCATGTCGTGGCTGCCAACTGAAGATCTTATATTATTTCGATTTGATCTTCCATTAACCAACAATAACCAGCAATACCAACAAAGCGAGGAATAGTATCGATCATGGCCAGGCTCTATGAGATGCTAGGATTATTAGCTCCAGTCGTAGTACGCTACAAAATCTTGATCCAAGACTTGTGGATCGAACGCTTGGACTGGGACGATCCGTTGCCAGAGATCTTACGGACTAGATGGCAACAACTTGAAGCTGATTTATCTAATCTTGACATGTTGCGCGTAAATCGATTTGTCAACACATCACCAAAAAATAAGTGTGAAATCCATGGATTTTCTGATGCCTCAAATCGAGCATATGGATGTCGCATATACGCAAGGGTCTTGGACAACGGAAAATATGTAACTTCATTGATCATTTCGAGATCGAGAGTTGCACCCACTCAATCGCAAAGCATACCTCGTTTAGAGCTTTGTGCTTCCGTTTTACTATGCCAAACATGGACTAAAATCAAACACAAATTCAATTGTCTTGTCAGCAAAACATATTTTTGGACAGATTCTACTGTCGTTCTTCATTGGATTAAAATGCACCCATCAACTCTAAAATGCTTTATTGCCAATCGCGTATCAACCACACAAACTCAATCGCAGGATATCGTTTGGAGTCACGTGCCTGGAAAGGATAATCCAGCCGACATTGTTTCACGTGGCTGTGCAGCGCGCGATTTGATGCAGACAATTTGGTTTCATGGAACAAGGTTCTTAACACTTGATGCATTACATTGGCCGAAATCTGAAAGAAAGACAGATTTCGAGCCCAAAGAATTAGAGTTGCGAAAGACCCTTGTATTGAAATGTAGCACTAGTTATAAAGAAAAGAGCATAGTTGAGCAGATCATTAGTAGACTATCATCGTTTCGTATGATTGTGAGAGTCTTAGCATATGTTTTACGAGTTTTCAACCGAGTTCCTATTAACCGCAATAATACGATAAATGCTACAAGAAGCATTTCAGTAGAAGAATTTAAATTGGCTTTTAATCATACAACCTCTTCCATTCAGAGAATCTCTTCCATTTTGATGATGTGTTTGCGAAAGAACTAAAGAACTTACAAGCAGGACGAAGTCTAAAGCCGGAGCTTCAAAAATTAAATCCATTCATCTCAAATGAACAGATAGGTTCCCAAAATATTCGACTTATCCGTGTTGGAGGCCGTCTTGCAATGGCTGACATACCATTGGACGCTAAAATGCCGTTATTGCTTCCAAAGACTCATAATTTCACTTATAAATATATTGAAGATCTTCACTTGCGAAACCTTCACGCGGGAGCTAAGGTTCTGATAGCGATTCTACGCGTAACAGTATGGATTGTAAATGCCCGCGAATAGGTGCGAAAGGTTGTTAGAAGTTGCACACATTGCTATCATTACAAACCTGTATTAATGCGACAAATCATGGGTAACCTCCCAGCTGACCGTCTCCTGGCCGAACGCCCGTTTCTGATATGCGGAGTGGATCTATGTGGACCATTTCTTACGTCGTACCACATTCGAAGCAAAGTTCCTTACAAAACATATTTGGCCAAATTTGTTTGCTTTTCTTGAAAAGCTACTCATACAAAACTAATCTCAGACCTATCTGCTAATAATTTTATACTCTGTTTGAAACGATTCATCGGACGACGCGGCATACCCAAAAGGATTTATTGTGACAATGCTAACAACTTTGTCGGAGCATGTTCGCAACTTGAAGGCTTCAAACGGCAATTCTGTTCAGAACTCAATGCATAAAATTTGGAGGAATTTAGTCGAAATGCCGGCATTGAATTCAACTTCATTCCACCGCGTGCTCCCCATTTTGGAGGGTTTTGGGAAGCCGCAGTAAAGTCAATGAACCTCTTCTCATTTGTCGTATGAAAAGCTTCTATCGATTGCAATTGAAGTGGAGGCAATATTGAATTCCCATCCAATCTCCATTCACACAATTGATCGGATGTTCACTGCAAGCGATCCCTGAACCGGTAGTAAATGACTCAAAACTTTCTTATCTATATCGTTGTCAAAGGGTGACCTATCTCAAGCAACGCTTCTGGGAACTCTGGAAGCGCGACTATGTACATCAATTACAAGAACGCTCTAAGTGGTTGCATCCCGAAAACAACAGAGCAAGGGATCAATTAGTTCTCATCCATGAAGACAATCTTCCACCGCAATGCTGGATTACTGGTCGTGTGGTCGAAGCCATACTTGGTGCAGATGGAAGGGTCAGAGTAGCCGATGTTCGCACTAAAAAAGGAATTATCTGTCGCCCAATCTGCAAACTTGCTCCATTGTCTTTAAGAGATGACGTTTATGTACATTGAAGGAGTCATACTTCATCCTTCAATGGGAAAGTATGTTGGAGGAGACGTCATCGTTAACTTAGATTTGTATATATTAAAATTTCTTAAATTATTTGTTTAAGATTATCGGAATTTCTACCACTGTATTTACATTAACATGTTCTACTCCCCTACTCCACTCCCCATGCTATTGAGCATTGGAGTTTTGTACCATCTGCAACTGTGCAGATCCTCCTTGTTGGAGGAGACGTCATCGTTAACTTAGACTTGTATATATTAAAATTTCCTATATTATTTGTTAAAGATTATCGGAATTTTTACCACTGTATTTACATTAACATGTTCTAAAAGCTTCTGTTACATGGCTCAAGAAGAGCTTCTAACTCATGAAAACGAAATATAAAAATGACTTCTTTCTGGAATTCGAAGGGGAGGATACTTATTTTTCCTTACTCCACTCCACATGCTATTGAGCATTGGAGTTTTGAAACATCTGCAACTGGGCAGATCAAAAATTGGCGACCGTGACAGGATAAAAACTTAAAAACTATATAAAGCCATTGCCACTCAGTAGCGATCGTGAAGCTTTCACATGCTTTACACTCACATGTAAAACACTCGTAAGCTTTAACACGTGCTAAGTATTAAGCACAGCGGAGTAAGTACTCAAACTTAAAGCTCACTTATTAAGCTCTTGAGCGATACTTAATGCATTTGAGTGTTTTTATTAAAACTAGAACTCGTTTAGCTTACGTTTAATTCATTTCTAACTTGCAACATTTCTTTCGTTAAGGGCCCAAAATGACTCCACCAAATGAAACGCAGGTTCTACCTCTCAGACAACAACGGAATCAACTGCAATCTAATATTCAAAGTTTAAGTGCTAGAATCGATCTTGAAAATGCCCCTATTATATTAGATTGTCAGTCTCAAATTGTTGAGTCGTATTTTAAACAGACATTACAAGTTCTAACCAATATTGAGAAGCTAAATCCAGCAGACGCGAGTCGGGCAGAGATAGAAAATCTTTTTATCGAAACAAAGGCAATCATATTACGGCGCATTGGCGCTTTTAATCGTCTTTAATTCATCGACTTATTATGGAGGACATCATAATCGGCTTCCATCCCTCAAATTACCTAAATTCGACGGCAAAATGGGGAATTCAAAAATTTTATTACTTCATTTACAAATATGGTACATGAAGACATGAAGACTCATTGTCCAATGTTGACAAATTCAACTATCTAATAAGTTGTCTATCTGGCCAAGCTCTAAGCGTAGTCTCGCCATTTTAAGTATCAGACGAAAATTATCCCAAAGCCCTAGATCGCCTCAACGAGCGATATGACAAGAAAGTTCTTATTTTCGTAGAACATATTTCAAGTTTATTTAACATTGCTACCATGAAAAAGGCAGACGCTGTTACCCTACATACAATTTTGGATACTGTTCATCTCTACGCGGATCATTGTTGTCTCTTGGGTCTGAAGCTGATGTATTAAACGCAGTACTTATTCACATTGTTATGTCAAAAATTGATCTTGAATCCAAACAAGCATACGATTGGGTTCAAGAATACGATAAATTGCCAGACTGGGCTGAATGTTATCAAATTCTCAGTCGACACTGTCAGTATTTGGAAGGGTATCTGCGAAACCGACAAGAGGAAAGACCCGTCAGAGACAAAATTCATAGTACTTGAAAAGTATTTGTTGCAGCCCAAAGTAGATGCATTCAATGTCAGTCAACTGAGCATAGGTTAGCATTCTGTCCAGTTTTTAATTCGCTACCTTTTATTGAGCGATTTAAGATTGTTAAAATAAAATAAGTTGCCTCAATAAGGGTCATCCAGCCTCAAAGTGTCCTTCATTGAATAGATGTCGTCATAGTGGAGGTTTACATCACACAAACATGCATAAGGATTTAAACGTCCAGGGAAATTATCAAATAGATGGACCTTCTATTCATCATCAATCGCAACAAATCATTCACAAAACACTTGACGAAATTAAAACATTTGCAACATCAATGTTGACTCGCCACGCTCGGCGGGGATTACTTCCAACAGCAATAGTTCTTATTCAAGACAAACTTGGTGGGTTTCAGCTCGCAAGAGCATTACTTGATTCGTGCTCTATGCCTACCTTTATAACTGAAGAATTAGCCAAAAGGCTTCAGCTTCCGTTTCGTTACGATCATTGTGAGATTGCTGGAATCGGTGAAATACTTACACATATGAAACATTCCGTATCTACCAAAATTCGTTCAAGAATATCTCCAGATGAATGGAATATGGAGTTTATCGTGACTAAATCTATATATCTACCTCAGCCTGAAAAGAGACTAGATGTGTCCAATTGGGCATTCCCAAAGAAATGGAGTTAGCCGACCCATTCTTTTATAAGCCCGAAAAGGTAGATTTATTGCTTAGCGTAAAGGAGTTTTTTGATCTACTTAACCCTCCGTCGGACACCTGGGTCTGGCCAGACCTTTTTTGACTTTGAACGTTAAGCTAACATGGTTCCATTTTATCTATCGACTGGAAATGCCAGGTAGCTTCCTAAAATTTTATTTTCTATCGATCTAGCCACAGGACAATTACCAAAAGGTCCTTGAACAAGGCGAAAAAAAAGGATTAAAAAGTTACACCTTCGGACGGACACATGGGTCTGGCCAGACCCCTATACATTTTGTATGGAAATGTATGGAATATCCCACATTTGGACCGTTCTACTTGCTTTTTTTGTTTTCAAATTGAAGCATGCATGAACATGAACATATAGAATACATATATATAATGGGTGACCAAGTGGAATTTATCTACAATACGCGATTGCGTAGCAGACGTGTTAGTGCTGATTTTTATTCGCGATTGACAAATGCATTATTGAATGATAAGCAACAAACAAATCGAGATGAACATGAAGAAGGTGAAGAAATTGATCCATTTGATACTGGTGACCATGATGACGCGGACTACGTGCCGAATGATGATGCGTCTGATATTGAAAATGATGTGAAAACAATCGAGCCAAATGATATATTTGATAGTGATGAAGATATAGAAGACGAAACAGATCAAGTTGCTGGTCAATGTGATGATGGCTTTTTTTAGCCATCCGCTGTTATTCGTACGCGTCAACACAACATTATGCGTTTTCGATTTGGGCCAAGACAACCAAATGCCATTCCAATTGAGGTATTCAAGCTGTTTTTTTCGCCAAATATTTCATTTATTATTGTTACTCAAACAAATCGTCATGGAAAAGAAGCCACTCGTAAATGGAATGCAGAGAATCCTGATTCTAAACCCAGAGTTTGGAATGATTTGACAAGCACTGAGCTTGACGCTTTTGTTGGAATTCTTTTGGCTGCTGGCCTATCACACAATAATATGCAAACATCAGAAGTCTTGTGGCGTTCTGATGCTTTGCCCATTTTCCGAGCAGCTATGTCTTATCGACGATTCAAGCAAATTTCGCGATATATTCGTTTTGATGACAGTCGTACCCGTGAATTTCGTCAACAAAGCGATAAAGCCGCGCCCATTCGAGATATATGGAATTTTTTAAATGAAAACCTCGCCAATAACTATGATGCACATGATGTTGTGACTATTGACGAGCAACTGTTTCCATATCGTGGCAGAACCAAATTTACACAATATATACCGTCAAAGCCAGCAAAGTATGGCACAAAAGTGTGGTGGGCATGCGATGCGAAAACAAAATATCCGTTGCAAGGAAAGCTGTATACTGGCAAAGAAGGAACCAATCGTGAAGTGAACCAAGGCGAAAATGTGTTGATGCAACTTTCAAACCGATATAGTATGAGTGACCAAACGATCGTTGCTGATAATTTCTTTGTAACATTGGATGCTGCCAAAAGACTTGCTGTTATTGGTCTCGCATTGGTTGGCACCATACGATCCAACAAGAGAAAATTGGAATTATATTTTCCATCAGACAATTACATTTCATTCCATTTCTATTGTTAAAACAACAACAAATTAATTAAAAATAAAAAACAAAAGTGAACGAAAGAAAAATGTCTTTTTTCCGTAATCCGATTTTTTTTTCGGGTATATATTTTCTTCCACATATAGCTCAATGCATGGCAAATCGATTAAGAATGGTAAGAAATTAAAATATCTACCTACTCGGTACATATATGAGCCAGAATATATGGTTAATTTCTATTTAAGTGCATGCAAATGCATGTAAATACATAGGGGTCTGGCCAGACCCAAGTGTCCGTCCGAAGGTTTTAAAATATGTGTCCGACGGAGGGTTAAGACGGGTAAAATTAGTTTAGGAATTGGTCTTCCTCACATAGTGGAAACTGCATTAGGATGGATCGTCGGGGGTCAGATTGCTGAATAGCGATTTCCGTAGAGAAGGAAAATAACCCAATCTTCATTCGTTGAATTCAAAATATGAACTGATTTATTTACAAAAGTACGGAGTTTATATAGGAAATCTTAGGCTCTAGGAGGTAACAATTGTTCTTAAGGAGATCTTATTCTAGTACAACTCACACCCACGTATTCGGGGGTTGAAAAATTATTACAAGTGTTTTTTCTACAACGCGTGTGGCTGATTGTAATTCTAGTCATATGCTAGGTTAGTTGTTTGTGCCAAAGTACAGTTGTATTATATTTTCTTTAGTGCATCTGATTTGGTGAAGCCGCTTCAGATGAACACGATGTTTATTCTTAAACATTCTGCGAGGGGCCACCAAATGTGGCGATTGGGATTCTTTTATTTCCATTGAGTTGTCTTAAACAAATTACAAATTATTATCATTAGTAAAATAATTATTTAACGAAGCAAGACCAGCTACATAATGGAAGTTTAACTCTAGCAAACCATTTGTATTCTGCCGTATGGTTTACTTAATTGGCTTCTACTGAATTTTATATTATATTTGGCAAATTACTAATATCGCCCAATGCTTAACAATTTCTGTTTCGCGATGTTTACTTACTCCTGATGTGTATTACTGTGTTGACTTCTAGCCTTTTTATATGGTGAAAACTTTAAAGACCAACTACACCTGCTTTTCGGTTTAAGCCAATGTGGCTTTTGCTCCACTGTTTTGATATTTCGGTAATACCTGAAATTTGAGCTGTTATTCTGTTCAAATGTTGTCCCTTTATTTTGCAACGACTGCCCTTTTTCTAATACAACGGATAATATAACGGATTCTTTTTTGACATTATTTTTTAAATTATCTTCATTTATTATTGCCATTTGCACATTCCTTTTTTGTACTGGCTCTGTGATATATAATTTTTCTTCCCCAGTTTTTACTTTACCTCCAATGTGAGGTCCTGCCGGGGCCATAAATTTATTTCTTGGGTTTTGTTGTTGAGTTTGTTTGGCATTGTATTTTTTTTATTTTGACATTTACCTTTCTTGTTCTCCCAACGTTGTTTTAAACCTGTGACATCTATTGTTGTTGCCACTACAGACTTATACTTTTTTGATTCGGTGCATCGCGAGACGATCCAACCAAATTGAGTATTTTGGCCTAATACCCCATCGATTTTTGTAACTCCCCCTTTTAAGATTTGGGAATATACGTTTACCCCCATTATAATATCAACCTTACCCGGTTTATTAAAAGTAGGATCAGCTAGCACGTAAGTTTGCCATTTTGACATATCCACGTTTGCTATTTTTAATGGAAGAGCTTCCATTAACTTTGGAAACACAATTGCCTCTACCTTAAGATGTCTTTTCCAGGGATTTCGCGTCTTTGCATATATTTTTACTTTATATTTTGATTTTTGGGCTTTTATTGAGGACACACCACTTATTTCTGTATATTGTTTAATTTTAGGTAATTTTAATATTTGAGCGGCCTCTTCAGACAAAATAGTGCTCTGTGAACCACAATCAATAAGGGCTCTTAGAGTCTTATATCCACCATTTACATTTTTTACTTGAATTACAGCTATGGCCAACAGTGTTGGTTGTGCCGTTACACAAGTATTAATACTCTCCTGTTTTTCTTGAGAATGGAGTAAGGTATGGTGTCCTTTACTGCACAATGAACAGACCATTTCATTAGTGCACACTTTATTGCTTGAATGATTTAAACATTTTGTGCAAAGCTGTACTTTTTTGGCTGTTTCATACCTTTCCGTAGGTCTCAATCCTTTAAACTTATAGCACTTATACGCTTTATGCCCGGCAACTTTGCAAATCGGACATTTAGCTTCGAATTCCGCATAATTTAAAACAGTTTGTAGCGGTTTCTTCTCTTCTTTGCTCATGGCACTTAACGAGCAATATCTTTGCTCCAAGTATTCCATGACATCAGATAGCTTTTGAATTTCCCTTGTTTTTCTAATTTGGCTCTCATACAATTGCAGAGCATCTCTGTCAAATTTCCTTAGCAGCAGTTGAGCGAATATTACGTCAACTTCATCGGACAAATTTGCTTTAATTTTAATTAAGTGTATTGACTTATTAATTATGTCAATCACTACCTTTATACTTTTTGCGGATTCATTGTTGATCATCGGTAAATCAACGATCCGCTTTAGTTGCTCGGAAAATACCCTCCGATTATTCTCGTACCGCTTGGTTAACAGTTCCCAAGCGGCACTATAATTGTCAGCTGAACCTGACAATAGATGAGCTACCATGCTCCTTGCTTCGCCCTTTAACGCGGATTTTAAATAATTGAACCTAAGAGCCAGACTTAAATCCTCTCTTTTTTCAATTAATTCCATGAATAATTCCACAAACAGATCCCATTCTAGGTTCTCCAGAAAATGTGGGTACCTGTATTTTTGGCAACACCGGTAGTTCCTCTCTCACGGTAACATTCTCAACTTTCAAATTTTTCTGATCGTTTATTTTCTCTTCTAAGCTACCAAGGTATTCTGAAGGTCGAACTCCAATTCTTCTATGACCTCTTTAAACGTTTCATTATCTCTGTATAGTTCCTGTGTATAAGCTTGGCACACCTGTACCTTCCTAAACAAGAATTTTATTTTCTTAATATACATTTCGCCTGTTCTATTGTCTATCGTACGTAAATCTTTGCTCACCATCTCCAAATATTGCTGGAGATGACGAACCTTTTCTTCAAATTTTTCCTGGTTCTCAATACTGGACGTCGCGTTTCCTCGCGACTCTCCGTTGCTGACCTCAACATTTTCTGACATTGTTGCATCTGCTTCAATGGTTTCAGAAACAACAGTGCTCTGCCTGCTAGACTCTCCTTTGGCTAGTAATTTGGCTGCCATATCTAAACCTTCCTCATACTTCCCATCTGTGAAATAGTAGTGTTGAGTTACACCACTCTCTAACATTTGACTATGGTAACTAATCCATAGTTTCTGTATCTCATTTACTTCGTTAATAATCTTGCTAGTAAACTTACTAGCATCTAACTCTTCTAGCTTTTTTAACCTTTTATGCAACTCGTGTTGCTTCGCTAATAGTTTTTCAGTTTTTGTGGGGAACATTTGTGTCTTATTCATATATTAGGACACCGGTATAAGTATATAAATATATATAAGTATATAATAATAAAATATTTATAACTATTTAAATTTATATCTTATCTGATGATCCTGTTGTAGACACCGTTCGCCACTGTTGTCCGCCAAGTAGAGTTGTCTGCCGCTGCGTAGCGATAGTTTGCTCGCCTTTTTGTTTTATCAGCTGCTGTTGTCCAGGGCCTATGGGCTCAGGCGGTAACGGTGCCGGTCATCGCACCAGACTTTCTTCTATTGGCAATTTAAGTTCTCCAGCGGCCTCTCCTTTGCAACTATCTTGTTGCTCTGCTGCTGTTGGTAGTTGTCAACTACATATAGTGTATATATACACTAGTTAACATTTTTTTTTGATATTAGGGCTTCAAATACGCCACACACCAACTTTATATTTTTATATTGCTTTTTTTTCCACTGGGCTTTGAATTAGCCACACACCAACTTTATATCGTTCGTTTTTTTTTTTACCGCCGCCGAAATTATTGCAGTTGCTCGACTAGCCAAACTGGTCTTATATACTCGGTCGCACGCACTTTTTATTTATTAAGCAATATTTTGCTTTTATATTACTCTGTCTCTTACCACTGGTGGGGGAATCAAGAGTTTTTTTATTTTGCTACCTTTAGCTGATCTTATCATAAGAATTCAGACTTTAAGGAGCTGATTCATTCTCTGAGTCTCTTACCACTGGTGGGGGAAAACCACAGAGTCCCTTTTTCTCGAAGGACCAAAATGAATAGCGATTTCCGTAGAGAAGGAAAATAACCCAATCTTCATTCGTTGAATTCAAAATATGAACTGATTTTATTTACAAAAGTACGGAGTTTATATAGGAAATCTTAGGCTCTAGGAGGTAACAATTGTTCTTAAGGAGATCTTATTCTAGTACAACTCACACCCACGTATTCGGGGGTTGAAAAATTATTACAAGTGTTTTTTCTACAACGCGTGTGGCTGATTGTAATTCTAGTCATATGCTAGGTTAGTTGTTTGTGCCAAAGTACAGTTGTATTATATTTTCTTTAGTGCATCTGATTTGGTGAAGCCGCTTCAGATGAACACGATGTTTATTCTTAAACATTCTGCGAGGGGCCACCAAATGTGGCGATTGGGATTCTTTTATTTCCATTGAGTTGTCTTAAACAAATTACAAATTATTATCATTAGTAAAATAATTATTTAACGAAGCAAGACCAGCTACATAATGGAAGTTTAACTCTAGCAAACCATTTGTATTCTGCCGTATGGTTTACTTAATTGGCTTCTACTGAATTTTATATTATATTTGGCAAATTACTAATATCGCCCAATGCTTAACAATTTCTGTTTCGCGATGTTTACTTACTCCTGATGTGTATTACTGTGTTGACTTCTAGCCTTTTTATATTAAATATAGACGTAGTCGTACAACGCTCAGTACGAACAAGTGGCCCATATGACACCAGGCCCGGGCCTGTTACGAATGACCCTAAGTAAAGTTAATGTTACAACCTCTACCCACTCCGACCTAAGGGCATAGGCGTATTACATATATAAACATAAATTAAACTAAAGAAATAGAAAATATTAAATGTAATGAGATAATAGGTTACATATAAAAAGAAAACAGGATAGGTATAAATAAAGATGATTACAACTAATTACGAGCGAGGAATGACAAGATCGCAGTTTTAATACCCGGAAGCGATGTTTCGGAACCGATAACGTGCCAAAGTCTGTTGTAGTCACTACATAGTATACGAAAAGGTTCATGCAGAGAATAGTTAGTTGTGCAAGTGGGAAGTATAAGCGGTGTGAAATTGCGGGTCCTTCTAGATGGAACAGAAATGTTAATTTGGCTCAACAGCTCGGAAGAGTCAATCTCACCATTCAAAAGTTTGTAAAGAAAAGTTACACCAAGCATTGTTCTACGATTAGTTAAAGAAGGAAGGTTAATTAACTGAAGTCGACTAGAATAAGATGGAAGTTGTACAGTTGGATCCCAGCGCAAATCACGAAGGGCAAAGAGTAAAAACTGTTTTTGTACAGATTCTAATTTGTTTTGATAAAACTCATATTGAGGAGACCAAACACAAGATCCATATTCTAATATGGGGCGGACTAAAGAAGTAAAAAGTATTTTGGTAATATATGGATCCTTGAACTCCTTCGACCAGCGCTTCATAAAGCCAAGAACACTCTTAGCCCTACTAACAGTAGTCGATATATGCTGATTAAAACTAAGTTTGTGGTCGATTAAGATCCCCAAATCTTTTACAACCAAGGAAGTATTATTAATTTTTTCTAACGGGAAATTATTTAAAAAGTAACTCGTTAATTGGGGAGAACCTCTATAAAAAGACATAACTTTGCACTTAGAACAGTTTAGAGATAACAAGTTAGTCCTACACCACCCCTGAAAAGCATTCAGGTCAGCTTGCAAGGTATGACATGAGAGAGAGTCTACGATGCGATTAGCGATTTTTACATCATCGGCATACATAAGAACTCTGGAATTTAAAAGAACGGTGGGGAGATCATTAATAAAAATGGTAAATAATAATGGGCCAAGGTGACTGCCCTGTGGGACTCCCGATTCAACACAAATGATCTTAGAAAGAGAGGACCTAAAAAGAACCCTCTGCCTCCTATTGCTTAGATATTGTAAAATCCAAGCAAGCAGAGCATCCGGAAAGCCAACTAAATTCAGCTTATGTAATAGTAAGGCATGGTTTACCGAATCGAAAGCCTTACTGAAATCCGTATATATAACATCAGTTTGCTTTTGTTTCTTAAAACCTTGGATTACAAAAGATGTAAACTGTAAAAGGTTAGTTGTGGTAGACCTATTCTTGACAAACCCATGCTGGTATGGCGAAAAAATAGATTTACAGAAATGCTGTATTTGAGACGTCATAATTTTCTCAAACAGTTTAGGTATCGCTGACAATTTAGAAATTCCTCTGTAATTAGTGACGTCGGATTTATTGCCACATTTGTGAAGAGGTAAAATGAACGAATCCTTCCATATAGTTGGAAACTCGGACAGTGTAACGGACAACTCAAAAAGCTTAAGTAAAGGCGAGCACAATGACTCCGCACAGAACCTCAGGACACAAGCGGGAATACCGTCTGGGCCCGGTGAGTATACCGGCTTAATCGTCATTAGTTCCTTAGCTACCGAACTTTGCGTTATAATAGGATTAAGAATACAGTTGGATTTCGTTATAGGATATGGATATATCTGGCTAGAGTTGTACTTAGTAGATATGTACGTAGTCGAGAAGAAGTTAGCAAATAAATTAGAAATAGATTGATCAGAAGAGGCCGAATCATTATTAAAAACTGCAAACGATGGAAGGGAGACAGAATTTCGCTTTGAGTTAACGAAACTATAGAACTCTTTAGGATTTTCGGAGAATTGCAACTTGCAACGTTGTAAGTAATTATTATAGCATTTAGAATTAGAAACAATAAAATTCGATTTAGCAACCAAGTAACGAAACAGATCCGATGATAGACCCGTGACTTTATATTTTTTGTAATACCTAGACTTAAGATTCTTCAGTTTTGACAGCCCCCGCGTAAACCATGGTGATTTTTGCGTCACCACAGGAGACACTAGGGGTACACAGTCATTAAAGATCGAGTCAACAGTGGTATAAAATAAAGAAATGGCGGAATTCATATCCGTACAAGTGTATAAATTAGTCCAATCGGTATTAAGAAAGGCATTGTTTAGTGCGACAAAGTCAGTCTTCCGAAAACATCGGGTGCTTACCGTAGGATCACACTCGGAGATGGGCTCGCGGCTGGGAAACTCAATAGATAACTCTAAAGTTGGATGATAACTATCCTCTGGTAACACCATTGGACTAGTTCTAGATACTTCACAAAAGCTAGGATCAGAAGTAAAAATCAGATCCAGAAATCTGCCAGACGTATTAGAAATCGAATTCAGCTGGGCCAACGAAAGCTCAAGCAGACCATCAATAAAATCATGACACCCAGAGGGCAGCAACGTTTTGCTACCATTAACTGTTGACCAAGTCATAGTGGGCAGGTTAAAGTCCCCTAGGACAATTAATAAGTCTCTGTCAGAAAGTAGTTCAACTATAAATTTAATAGAATCTAAGTGTAGTAAATAGGTTGGCCATTCCGATTGGGGCGGAATGTAAGAACAGGTAACAAAAATGGAAAAACGACTAAAAGATACCTTAACGCATATAAATTCGATAGTACTTGAGACAGGTATTGTTATCAGACCCGATGATAGGGCGGAATCTACAGCAATAAGAACTCCACCACCCCTACGATCAGTACGATCACGTCTAAAAATATTGAAATTAGAGGGTAGAACTGTGGCGTCAAAAACGTCAGGTTTTAACCAAGTCTCAGTAAAGACAATTAGGTCAAAATCAAAAGACAGACTATCTACAAAGAGTTTAGTAAGTTTAGTATTAAGGCCTCTGACATTCTGATAGCCGACAGAGAAGGAAGTTGTTAGTTTTTTGATAGAGTAGAAGAAGGAATAGATAAGGAAGGAGTGGGAATAGATGAGGAAGAAAGAGGAATAGATGGTGAAGGAATCCTTGTTTGGCCCCGTGTCTTCTTTTTTCTGGATGTAAACTCCTTCACAATTAAGCTTTTCGGCCAGAAGCTAGAACTGCAGATACAGTCAAAGAACTCAATTGGAACACTGATTTTAAAAGATGAAATTTCTCTAGAATATGAAAATTTGAACTTTTCTATTGATATATTGGAGACATTCAGTTTAGCCCGAATGTGGGCCATGACATCATCCGATGTAGCATCAGGGAGAAGTCTCGAAACAAAAATGTGTTTTTTAGGTGGCACTCCCACCAATGGTTTCGGCATTGCAGGTATTGCATCAGCTACCGCATTAATTGTAGCATCAGTTGCAACAAGTGGCATTCCGGCACTACTATCACTAGAATCCCTATCGGCAAAATCCATGGGTGTAGATTCTTGCCCAGACAAAACGGACACTACAGACATCGTCTCCGGAATTGGAGTTTGCATTGGTTGAGAAGGCGTCGGAACCGATATAGATGTGGAGACCGGCAAACACAAGGACAAATCAGAAGTCTGTTCTCCTGCCTTCTTACGCTTTCGAGACTCAGTCAGTAGCGTTAAACTACTAAACTGAGACTCGACAGCTTTAAACTCTTGCGAGAGTTTAAGAAAACTGGCGGACAGACTCATCAGGTTATCCTTTGTTTGCCGCATGAAAAGTTCCATTTCATCTTCCACGATACGGCATGACTCACATCCCCATTTGAGACCCTTTTTTTGATCTAAAAGATCCTTTACCCTGCATGTAAAGCCGGCGCACTTAACATGTACTGTAGTTTTACACAACCAACAGTAAATAAAACTATTCAGGGGTGGGGCGGGCTGCAAACAATTTTTAACCGAACAGACAGGCATTATGAGTTAATTAGATGAATTAGTAACCAAACAAATAAAAATGAGATATGTATTGGTATTAAAATATATAACTCACTCTGAGGTCCAGAAATAATAAGAAAGCGAGATATTGGGGGTGCACAAGGGTTAAAAGATAAAGAGAGCACTATAGAGTCTAAATTACAGACACACAACAGACTGCAGTATGAGCGCAAATAACGGCGACAAGTGAAACGAAAACGAGAGAGAAAAAAAAAAAGTTAAAGAGCGCGAGCGCGGGAGCTAGAAATCACAAAAACAAAAACACTGCAACAAGAACTCACAGAAATTTCAAGACAACAACAAATGAGCGTTGCTTGTGATTTACAAGAAAGAAAAAAAGGTGGGAAAGAGAGAAGAAAAGAAAAAACCAACAAAGGTTTTAACAGAATTAAGATTGTTAAAAATTATTAACACAAACACACAAAAACGCAAACGAGTGATATGGTGCAAGTTAGATTTAATATTATAATTATAATTTTCGATCGCGATGCCGATAACACAAAATAAAAAAAAATTATAAAATCAGTTAAAACGCGGGAGCTTAAAAAAAACACGTCCGTCTTCCTCGAGAGCGTTGATGATTATGATATGGTGAAAACTTTAAAGACCAACTACACCTGCTTTTCGGTTTAAGCCAATGTGGCTTTTGCTCCACTGTTTTGATATTTCGGTAATACCTGAAATTTGAGCTGTTATTCTGTTCAAATGTTGTCCCTTTATTTTGCAACGACTGCCCTTTTTCTAATACAACGGATAATATAACGGATTCTTTTTTGACATTATTTTTTAAATTATCTTCATTTATTATTGCCATTTGCACATTCCTTTTTTGTACTGGCTCTGTGGTATATAATTTTTCTTCCCCAGTTTTTACTTTACCTCCAATGTGAGGTCCTGCCGGGGGCCATAAATTTATTTCTTGGGTTTTGTTGTTGAGTTTGTTTGGCATTGTATTTTTTTTATTTTGACATTTACCTTTCTTGTTCTCCCAACGTTGTTTTAAACCTGTGACATCTATTGTTGTTGCCACTACAGACTTATACTTTTTTGATTCGGTGCATCGCGAGACGATCCAACCAAATTGAGTATTTTGGCCTAATACCCCATCGATTTTTGTAACTCCCCCTTTTAAGATTTGGGAATATACGTTTACCCCCATTATAATATCAACCTTACCCGGTTTATTAAAAGTAGGATCAGCTAGCACGTAAGTTTGCCATTTTGACATATCCACGTTTGCTATTTTTAATGGAAGAGCTTCCATTAACTTTGGCAACACAATTGCCTCTACCTTAAGATGTCTTTTCCAGGGATTTCGCGTCTTTGCATATATTTTTACTTTATATTTTGATTTTTGGGCTTTTATTGAGGACACACCACTTATTTCTGTATATTGTTTAATTTTAGGTAATTTTAATATTTGAGCGGCCTCTTCAGACAAAATAGTGCTCTGTGAACCACAATCAATAAGGGCTCTTAGAGTCTTATATCCACCATTTACATTTTTTACTTGAATTACAGCTATGGCCAACAGTGTTGGTTGTGCCGTTACACAAGTATTAATACTCTCCTGTTTTTCTTGAGAATGGAGTAAGGTATGGTGTCCTTTACTGCACAATGAACAGACCATTTCATTAGTGCACACTTTATTGCTTGAATGATTTAAACATTTTGTGCAAAGCTGTACTTTTTTGGCTGTTTCATACCTTTCCGTAGGTCTCAATCCTTTAAACTTATAGCACTTATACGCTTTATGCCCGGCAACTTTGCAAATCGGACATTTAGCTTCGAATTCCGCATAATTTAAAACAGTTTGTAGCGGTTTCTTCTCTTCTTTGCTCATGGCACTTAACGAGCAATATCTTTGCTCCAAGTATTCCATGACATCAGATAGCTTTTGAATTTCCCTTGTTTTTCTAATTTGGCTCTCATACAATTGCAGAGCATCTCTGTCAAATTTCCTTAGCAGCAGTTGAGCGAATATTACGTCAACTTCATCGGACAAATTTGCTTTAATTTTAATTAAGTGTATTGACTTATTAATTATGTCAATCACTACCTTTATACTTTTTGCGGATTCATTGTTGATCATCGGTAAATCAACGATCCGCTTTAGTTGCTCGGAAAATACCCTCCGATTATTCTCGTACCGCTTGGTTAACAGTTCCCAAGCGGCACTATAATTGTCAGCTGAACCTGACAATAGATGAGCTACCATGCTCCTTGCTTCGCCCTTTAACGCGGATTTTAAATAATTGAACCTAAGAGCCAGACTTAAATCCTCTCTTTTTTCAATTAATTCCATGAATAATTCCACAAACAGATCCCATTCTAGGTTCTCCAGAAAATGTGGGTACCTGTATTTTTGGCAACACCGGTAGTTCCTCTCTCACGGTAACATTCTCAACTTTCAAATTTTTCTGATCGTTTATTTTCTCTTCTAAAGCTACCAAGGTATTCTGAAGGTCGAACTCCAATTCTTCTATGACCTCTTTAAACGTTTCATTATCTCTGTATAGTTCCTGTGTATAAGCTTGGCACACCTGTACCTTCCTAAACAAGAATTTTATTTTCTTAATATACATTTCGCCTGTTCTATTGTCTATCGTACGTAAATCTTTGCTCACCATCTCCAAATATTGCTGGAGATGACGAACCTTTTCTTCAAATTTTTCCTGGTTCTCAATACTGGACGTCGCGTTTCCTCGCGACTCTCCGTTGCTGACCTCAACATTTTCTGACATTGTTGCATCTGCTTCAATGGTTTCAGAAACAACAGTGCTCTGCCTGCTAGACTCTCCTTTGGCTAGTAATTTGGCTGCCATATCTAAACCTTCCTCATACTTCCCATCTGTGAAATAGTAGTGTTGAGTTACACCACTCTCTAACATTTGACTATGGTAACTAATCCATAGTTTCTGTATCTCATTTACTTCGTTAATAATCTTGCTAGTAAACTTACTAGCATCTAACTCTTCTAGCTTTTTTAACCTTTTATGCAACTCGTGTTGCTTCGCTAATAGTTTTTCAGTTTTTGTGGGGAACATTTGTGTCTTATTCATATATTAGGACACCGGTATAAGTATATAAATATATATAAGTATATAATAATAAAATATTTATAACTATTTAAATTTATATCTTATCTGATGATCCTGTTGTAGACACCGTTCGCCACTGTTGTCCGCAAGTAGAGTTGTCTGCCGCTGCGTAGCGATAGTTTGCTCGCCTTTTTGTTTTATCAGCTGCTGTTGTCCAGGGCCTATGGGCTCAGGCGGTAACGGTGCCGGTCATCGCACCAGACTTTCTTCTATTGGCAATTTAAGTTCTCCAGCGGCCTCTCCTTTGCAACTATCTTGTTGCTCTGCTGCTGTTGGTAGTTGTCAACTACATATAGTGTATATATACACTAGTTAACATTTTTTTTTGATATTAGGGCTTCAAATACGCCACACACCAACTTTATATTTTTATATTGCTTTTTTTTCCACTGGGCTTTGAATTAGCCACACACCAACTTTATATCGTTCGTTTTTTTTTTTACCGCCGCCGAAATTATTGCAGTTGCTCGACTAGCCAAACTGGTCTTATATACTCGGTCGCACGCACTTTTTATTTATTAAGCAATATTTTGCTTTTATATTACTCTGTCTCTTACCACTGGTGGGGAATCAAGAGTTTTTTTATTTTGCTACCTTTAGCTGATCTTATCATAAGAATTCAGACTTTAAGGAGCTGATTCATTCTCTGAGTCTCTTACCACTGGTGGGGGAAAACCACAGAGTCCCTTTTTCTCGAAGGACCAAAATGAATAGCGATTTCCGTAGAGAAGGAAAATAACCCAATCTTCATTCGTTGAATTCAAAATATGAACTGATTTTATTTACAAAAGTACGGAGTTTATATAGGAAATCTTAGGCTCTAGGAGGTAACAATTGTTCTTAAGGAGATCTTATTCTAGTACAACTCACACCCACGTATTCAGGGGTTGAAAAATTATTACAAGTGTTTTTTCTACAACGCGTGTGGCTGATTGTAATTCTAGTCATATGCTAGGTTAGTTGTTTGTGCCAAAGTACAGTTGTATTATATTTTCTTTAGTGCATCTGATTTGGTGAAGCCGCTTCAGATGAACACGATGTTTATTCTTAAACATTCTGCGAGGGGCCACCAAATGTGGCGATTGGGATTCTTTTATTTCCATTGAGTTGTCTTAAACAAATTACAAATTATTATCATTAGTAAAATAATTATTTAACGAAGCAAGACCAGCTACATAATGGAAGTTTAACTCTAGCAAACCATTTGTATTCTGCCGTATGGTTTACTTAATTGGCTTCTACTGAATTTTATATTATATTTGGCAAATTACTAATATCGCCCAATGCTTAACAATTTCTGTTTCGCGATGTTTACTTACTCCTGATGTGTATTACTGTGTTGACTTCTAGCCTTTTTATATGGTGAAAACTTTAAAGACCAACTACACCTGCTTTTCGGTTTAAGCCAATGTGGCTTTTGCTCCACTGTTTTGATATTTCGGTAATACCTGAAATTTGAGCTGTTATTCTGTTCAAATGTTGTCCCTTTATTTTGCAACGACTGCCCTTTTTCTAATACAACGGATAATATAACGGATTCTTTTTTGACATTATTTTTTAAATTATCTTCATTTATTATTGCCATTTGCACATTCCTTTTTTGTACTGGCTCTGTGATATATAATTTTTCTTCCCCAGTTTTTACTTTACCTCCAATGTGAGGTCCTGCCGGGGGCCATAAATTTATTTCTTGGGTTTTGTTGTTGAGTTTGTTTGGCATTGTATTTTTTTTATTTTGACATTTACCTTTCTTGTTCTCCCAACGTTGTTTTAAACCTGTGACATCTATTGTTGTTGCCACTACAGACTTATACTTTTTTGATTCGGTGCATCGCGAGACGATCCAACCAAATTGAGTATTTTGGCCTAATACCCCATCGATTTTTGTAACTCCCCTTTTAAGATTTGGGAATATACGTTTACCCCCATTATAATATCAACCTTACCCGGTTTATTAAAAGTAGGATCAGCTAGCACGTAAGTTTGCCATTTTGACATATCCACGTTTGCTATTTTTAATGGAAGAGCTTCCATTAACTTTGGCAACACAATTGCCTCTACCTTAAGATGTCTTTTCCAGGGATTTCGCGTCTTTGCATATATTTTTACTTTATATTTTGATTTTTGGGCTTTTATTGAGGACACACCACTTATTTCTGTATATTGTTTAATTTTAGGTAATTTTAATATTTGAGCGGCCTCTTCAGACAAAATAGTGCTCTGTGAACCACAATCAATAAGGGCTCTTAGAGTCTTATATCCACCATTTACATTTTTTACTTGAATTACAGCTATGGCCAACAGTGTTGGTTGTGCCGTTACACAAGTATTAATACTCTCCTGTTTTTCTTGAGAATGGAGTAAGGTATGGTGTCCTTTACTGCACAATGAACAGACCATTTCATTAGTGCACACTTTATTGCTTGAATGATTTAAACATTTTGTGCAAAGCTGTACTTTTTTGGCTGTTTCATACCTTTCCGTAGGTCTCAATCCTTTAAACTTATAGCACTTATACGCTTTATGCCCGGCAACTTTGCAAATCGGACATTTAGCTTCGAATTCCGCATAATTTAAAACAGTTTGTAGCGGTTTCTTCTCTTCTTTGCTCATGGCACTTAACGAGCAATATCTTTGCTCCAAGTATTCCATGACATCAGATAGCTTTTGAATTTCCCTTGTTTTTCTAATTTGGCTCTCATACAATTGCAGAGCATCTCTGTCAAATTTCCTTAGCAGCAGTTGAGCGAATATTACGTCAACTTCATCGGACAAATTTGCTTTAATTTTAATTAAGTGTATTGACTTATTAATTATGTCAATCACTACCTTTATACTTTTTGCGGATTCATTGTTGATCATCGGTAAATCAACGATCCGCTTTAGTTGCTCGGAAAATACCCTCCGATTATTCTCGTACCGCTTGGTTAACAGTTCCCAAGCGGCACTATAATTGTCAGCTGAACCTGACAATAGATGAGCTACCATGCTCCTTGCTTCGCCCTTTAACGCGGATTTTAAATAATTGAACCTAAGAGCCAGACTTAAATCCTCTCTTTTTTCAATTAATTCCATGAATAATTCCACAAACAGATCCCATTCTAGGTTCCCCAGAAAATGTGGGTACCTGTATTTTTGGCAACACCGGTAGTTCCTCTCTCACGGTAACATTCTCAACTTTCAAATTTTTCTGATCGTTTATTTTCTCTTCTAAAGCTACCAAGGTATTCTGAAGGTCGAACTCCAATTCTTCTATGACCTCTTTAAACGTTTCATTATCTCTGTATAGTTCCTGTGTATAAGCTTGGCACACCTGTACCTTCCTAAACAAGAATTTTATTTTCTTAATATACATTTCGCCTGTTCTATTGTCTATCGTACGTAAATCTTTGCTCACCATCTCCAAATATTGCTGGAGATGACGAACCTTTTCTTCAAATTTTTCCTGGTTCTCAATACTGGACGTCGCGTTTCCTCGCGACTCTCCGTTGCTGACCTCAACATTTTCTGACATTGTTGCATCTGCTTCAATGGTTTCAGAAACAACAGTGCTCTGCCTGCTAGACTCTCCTTTGGCTAGTAATTTGGCTGCCATATCTAAACCTTCCTCATACTTCCCATCTGTGAAATAGTAGTGTTGAGTTACACCACTCTCTAACATTTGACTATGGTAACTAATCCATAGTTTCTGTATCTCATTTACTTCGTTAATAATCTTGCTAGTAAACTTACTAGCATCTAACTCTTCTAGCTTTTTTAACCTTTTATGCAACTCGTGTTGCTTCGCTAATAGTTTTTCAGTTTTTGTGGGGAACATTTGTGTCTTATTCATATATTAGGACACCGGTATAAGTATATAAATATATATAAGTATATAATAATAAAATATTTATAACTATTTAAATTTATATCTTATCTGATGATCCTGTTGTAGACACCGTTCGCCACTGTTGTCCGCCAAGTAGAGTTGTCTGCCGCTGCGTAGCGATAGTTTGCTCGCCTTTTTGTTTTATCAGCTGCTGTTGTCCAGGGCCTATGGGCTCAGGCGGTAACGGTGCCGGTCATCGCACCAGACTTTCTTCTATTGGCAATTTAAGTTCTCCAGCGGCCTCTCCTTTGCAACTATCTTGTTGCTCTGCTGCTGTTGGTAGTTGTCAACTACATATAGTGTATATATACACTAGTTAACATTTTTTTTTGATATTAGGGCTTCAAATACGCCACACACCAACTTTATATTTTTATATTGCTTTTTTTTCCACTGGGCTTTGAATTAGCCACACACCAACTTTATATCGTTCGTTTTTTTTTTTACCGCCGCCGAAATTATTGCAGTTGCTCGACTAGCCAAACTGGTCTTATATACTCGGTCGCACGCACTTTTTATTTATTAAGCAATATTTTGCTTTTATATTACTCTGTCTCTTACCACTGGTGGGGGAATCAAGAGTTTTTTTATTTTGCTACCTTTAGCTGATCTTATCATAAGAATTCAGACTTTAAGGAGCTGATTCATTCTCTGAGTCTCTTACCACTGGTGGGGGAAAACCACAGAGTCCCTTTTTCTCGAAGGACCAAAATGAATAGGGATTCCCGGAGAGAAGGAAAATAACCCAATCTTCATTCGTTGAATTCAAAATATTTTTTTTTTTTTTTTTTTAACGTTTAATATATATTTGTTGGATCTACTCTTAAATTAGAGCCTAACAACAAGTTTGAGATATTCTTCTTAGACTAGTACTTAAGATAAATCCTGGGGATATTGCAGGCGGCCCTAATCACTTGTTATTGGGTTGGTCTGTCATTTCTTTTAAGACGAGTTCTATTATTAGTTCGCGTAAGGGAATTGGCAAGAACATTTGGGTGTGCATCCAGTTTCGCAGAATACTTTAGTTGTTGAGTACCTATTTCAGATTTTACGCTAGTATATTTAGATCATTTTGAATGTTGTCGTGTCGTATATACCACGGGGCCCCCGTGATTGATCTTAAAATCTTCGACTGCGCTCTTTGTATAATATCGACATTGCTGGTACTTGCATTTCCCCATAGTACGGCTCCGTAAGTCCAGATGGGTTTCAGTACGGAGTTGTATAGGAGGACTTTATACTCCAGACGTAGAGGGGACCGAGCATTGATGATCCAATGTAAGCTACTCGCTTTGAGTTTAAGCTGTGCCTTTTTTGCTTCGATGTGCTTGCGCCAAGTTAGTCTTCTGTCTAGGTGGATGCCAAGGTAAGTGACATCCACGGCTTGAGGAACTGGTACGTTGTTTAGCATTAGAGCTGGACAGTTTCTTCTGTTAAGCGTAAATGTAACATGTTTGCATTTCTGCTCGTTGACCCGGATACGCCAGGTTGCTAGCCATTCCTCTACCACCTAAAGGTGTTCCTCTAGTTTTGCAGAGGCTTGTATTGGACATTTGGATCTGCTAAGGATTGCCGTGTCATCGGCAAAAGTGGACGTTGTAAGTCCTAAACTCGTTGGTAAGTCTGCAGTGTACAGCAGGTAGAGCAATGGACCGAGTACACTGCCTTACGGTACACCAGCTTTGATTTCAAAATCAGCGGAGACGGAGCCATTACATCTTACAGCGAATTTCCTATTGTAAAGGTAAGATTCCATGAGTTTGTGTGTGTACTGTGGCAGTTTTTGCCCTCCAGCCAAACTCTATCGAAAGCCTGGGCAACGTCGAGAAAGACAGCCGCACAGTATTCTTTTAGTTCGAATGCTGTTCGTATTTCGGATGTTATGCGATTGACTTGTTCAATTGTACCATGTTTTTCGCAGAAGCCAAACTGGTGTGAAGGGATTGTGTTCTCCGATGCCAGAAATGAGTTTAGGCGGATCTGCAGGACCTTTTCAAAAAGCTTTGAAAGACATGGCAGCAAACTAATTGGCCTATAGGATGATGGCTGGGTTTTGTCCTTTCCCACTTTAGGAATCATGATGATAGTGGACTTTTTCCATGTTCTTGGGAAGTAGCCAATTTTTATTATAGCGTTGAACAGTTTGCAGATATATTGTATTGCAATGATAGGGAGTTCTAGGATCATTTTCGGTGTGATTAGGTCATGGCCAGGAGCTTTTTTCGGCTTTATGTGGTTTTTAATAACTGCAGTGATCTCGTCCGATTGGAGTTCCGAGTACTCACTATCCGTTAATGTGTTCGAAGGGGGAAGTACAGATGAGTTTGATGTTGGATTTGGCTGGAAAACCATTTTAAGATGTGTGGCAAATACGGATGCCCTCTCTTCGTCACTGCGGGCCCATCCACCGGTTGGACTCCTTATCGGTGAAATTGTCTCTGTAGGAGCGCTTAAAGTTGGGTGGGCTTTCCACAGAGGATGTTTAGTGCTGGTTGGACTGAGCTTTTCTATGTATTTCCTTTGAGCCCAGCTTTCCTCTTGTCTTAACGCCTTGGAGAGGTTGCGATTAGCTTGCCTTAGGCGAAGTTTGCCATTCTCTTCTTAGACGTCGTTTTTCCGTTACTAATTGTAGCATGTGGAGTAGATACTCTTGCTGCAGCTCCCATCATCGACTCAAGTGCAGAGACGCACATATCAATGTCCTCTGCAGCATCCAGTTTCGGCGAACAGTCAATGTGGGCACTCATGTACATTTTAAATTTAAGCCAATTTGTTTTGTTGTTTGTAAGCCTATATGGGCGATCAAGTACTTGAGGTCTTGTTAATAATGTGAATAGCACTGGAGAGTGATCGGAAGTTAAATCTAGTAGTGTTTCCGCAGTGATCCGATTACGTGGAATCCTCTTGGTTACTGCGAAGTCAATCGAGTCGGGCACTTTCTGTGGATCTGTGGGCCAATAAGTAGGCCTACCCGGTGAGACGCAATCCATCTTATTGAGAGGGTTGACTATTGTGTTGTACAACTGCTTTCCGTTAGGATTTACCAGGCGAGATCCCCAGTGCGTATGTTTGGCGTTATAGTCCCCTGCTGCAATGAAGCGATCTCCGAGTGTGTTAAAGAAATCGGTAAATTCCTTTTCAGAGATTGAGAAGCGTGGTGGGCAGTACAGGGCGACCAATGTAGTGTTGCCGCAGCTGGTTTGGACGGTTATAGCAGTTGCTTGTAGGTGCTGTGTTTCAAATCTGTTGAGGAACGAGTGTTTTATACGGTTTTTGATTAGGATACCGGTCCCGCCATGAGCTTTTCCGTCTGGATGATTTGTTGCGTAGAAGGTATATTTTGGTATTTGAAAATTATTTTTTGATGTTAAATGTGTTTCCGAAATCAGCAAAACGTCGATTTCACTTGAGTCTAGGAATAGTTGCAGTTCATTTTTGTGCTTGGAGATGCCGTTAGCATTCCAAAGACATAGACGTAGTGAAGCCATTATTTATTCTCGATAAGCTTCTGGATAAGCAGGTTTTGATTCCGCATCAGTTCGTGCATACAGTTTTGCATGAACGTCATAAAAGTGGTCATGTTTTGATTGAGTGAGATCAATAGGGCCTCTAGACCACTTGGAGTTTCCTGGCCAAGCTCTGGTGCGCTAGGTTGCGGATTCTGTAGATGGCGGAGTGACGGGGTGTCTTTCGCGGGCTCCGTCTGTCCAGTTCGGAGCACACTAGCGAAGGATACACTAGGACTGGTTGTAGCAGTCATGTTGGATGATCTAACAGCCTTGGCGAAGAAAACGTCCGGTGTAGTTTTGGAGGCGTTGAAGAGGATTTTTGGTCCAGCTGGAGGTTTGCGCCCGTTTAGGTGTGATTTAAGATCCTTAAAGACAGGACATCCTCTGTAGTTGGCCGTGTGGTTCCCTCCACAGTTGCTGCATAGTCTTAGTGCGACGTTGTTTCTGTCCTTGGTGCAAATTCCATCTTCATGATGTTCGCCGCAGCCAACACACACTGACCTAAGATTGCAATTGTTAGAGGTGTGGTTGTATTCCTGGCAGTTTTTACACTGCGGTGGTTGGCGTCTCTTATGGGGCTCCTCTACGGTGATTCTTCTGTGCAATAGAAGCTGTAGGTTGTAGATCGGGTGCACTTCATTTGGCTTCGACCGCTTTGCATCTGGTTGGAGCTCGATTTTAAAGAGCGGCTGTGCGACTTTGTTCCTGTTGATGATGTTGACAACGGACTTGACCGCAAACCCTTTTTCGACCAACGCGTCTGCTATTTCTTGAGTAGGGACCGATGGCTCAATCCCCTTTAACACAACCTGGAGCCCTTTACAGCTTTTTAGTTGGTAGGTATAGAAGTTGATGTTAGCATTACGGAGGTACTTTTCGATGATGCGGAAATTGTCCTCAGTTTGGGCTTGACATTTAATTTCTTTAATGTTACCCCTATTGAGAGGGGTTACAACAAAGTTATTTGCCCCTACTGTTTCTACTAGCTTCGAAATCAGGGCGCTGCAGTTGGCTCCACGGATGTATAAAGGGGGTGGTCTAGCCGATTTAACTTTATCTACAGCGCCGGCTTGATCGTCTTGCTGATCGGCAAGAATTTTAAAACGATTCCCGCTAAGGGGTGCTACTCGTTCATTTGGTTTGGTTATTTTCGGCGTATTGCCACTTTTTTTCTTTTGCGGGCTTAGCTTCCGCTTAGTTATTTTAATATATCTATCCATTCCAGTTTGAACAGAAGTCGTTGGGTTAACTATTGAGGCTGACTCTGGGCGACTTGTCGTTGACGGCTTGAGGCAGGTCAATACTTCGGCAGACGTTGTAGTAGTTGCTGTCAACGAGCTGACGGTGCTGGTCGGTGCAATCGGTGACCCAGTTATCGATTTTAATGGAGAAGCACACTGCTCTCTCCACGGTAAATTGCTGTTAATTGCTGAGTGGATGGCACTTTCGGTGTTAATGCTTACGTTAGCATTTGGTGGGGTCGGCGACACCACCGAAAAGTACGCGTTGTTGCGTTGAACCGAGAGTCGACGCTCACGTTGTTGTTGTACAATTAGTTCTTGTAGCTGTTGCTGGCGGGGATCGAGAGAGCTTGGGCCCGAATTGGTGGACATGGCTTTTGTAAAAATTACGCACTTTGTTGTTGCAACTTAGTATTTATTGCTATTAGAGCAATCTAATAGCAATATGATTGTAAATAGGCGTCTCTGAGGCGACTGAGAGCCCTACACAACTTTTTGCAAACGCAGACTTTTTTTTTTTTTTTTTACACTCAATTTTTGCGGAGTGCATTAAAAAACACGTCTGCACACGGCGGCAGTTGAATTGGAATTGGAATTCAAAATATGAACTGATTTTATTTACAAAAGTACGGAGTTTATATAGGAAATCTTAGGCTCTAGGAGGGACCAATTGTTCTTAAGGAGATCTTATTCTAGTACAACTCACACCCACGTATTCGGGGGTTGAAAATTATTATTATTTTAGGCACGGCGTCGGCCACTTGACATCCTGCCGTTGTGATCGTTTGGGTTAGTTTACAATTACAAGTGTTTTTTCTACAACGCGTGTGGCTGATTGTAATTCTAGTCATATGCTAGGTTAGTTGTTTGTGCCAAAGTACAGTTGTATTATATTTTCTTTAGTGCATCTGATTTGGTGAAGCTGCTTCAGATGAACACGATGTTTATTCTTAAACATTGCTGAACCTCAATTAACTCAACACTACACTTGTAATTTAACGCAACAGCAGGACCTTAACATATTATTAGAAAGGTTTTGGAAAATGGATGAAATACATGAAATTCAAAATATAGATATTTCGTTAACCTCAGAAGAACAAGCATGTGAAACTCACTTTCAGGTGCACACACAATTCCTGGATTCAGGGCGCATACAGGTTCAGTTGCCTTTCAAGGAATCTCCTGAACAACTTGGAGACGTTTTCTTCAACTCGGGAAATCATTACATTTTTCCTCACCATTGTGTCCTTAGACCGCAGAGCTCATCAATTAAACTTCGCGTAGTATTTGACGCTTCGTCTAAATCATCATCAAATAAATCATTAAATGATATTCTCATGGTTGGTCCTACTATTCAACAAGATCTAATCCTAACATTACTCTCGTTTCGTTTGTATCGCCATGATATTACAGCTGACATAACAAAAATGTACAGACAATTTCTCTTCGCACCTGAGCATAGAAGTTTCCAACAAATCTTGTTGGAGAAAGTCACTACAAGAACCTATTCAATTATTTCAATTGAATACTGTTACCTATGGGATGTCGTACGCTCCATTTCTCGCAATCAGGTCCTTAAAGTTTTTATCAGAGACGTATAAGGAGTTGTTTCCAATTGGAGCTGCTGTATTAGCTGAGGATATGTACGTCGAGGATCTACTTTATGGAGCTGACTCAATAGAAGAACTCAATGTTGACGAATGAAGTTACCAAATTGCTCTCCAAGGCAGGCTTAGAATTGACAAAGTGGAATTTTAGTGGGGCACCAACAGATTGTGAATATAATCTCAATATTGACAATAGTGATGTCACCAAGGCTCTTGGCATGTCGTGGCTGCCAACTGAAGATCTTATATTATTTCGATTTGATCTTCCATTAACTGCAATACCAACAAAGCGAAGAATAGTATCGATCATGGCCAGGCTCTATGATCTGCTAGGATTATTAGCTCCAGTCGTAGTACGCTACAAAATCCTGATTTAAGACTTGTGGATCGAGCGCTTGGACTGGGACGACCCGTTGCCAGAGATCTTACGGACTAGATGGCAACAACTTGAAGCTGATTTATCTAATCTTGACATGTTGCGCGTAAATCCATTTGTTAACACGTCACCAAAAAATAAGTGTTAAATTAATGGATTTTCGGATGCCTCAAATCGAGCATATGGATGTCGCATATACGCAAGGGTCTTGGACAACGGAAAATATGTAACTTCATTGATCATTTCGAGATCGAGAGTTGCACCCACTCAATCGCAAAGCATACCTCGTTTAGAGCTTTGTGCTTCCGTTTTACTATGCCAAACATGGACTAAAATCAAACACAAATTCAATTGTCTTGTCAGCAAAACATATTTTTGGACAGATTCAACTGTCGTTCTTCATTGGATTAAAATGCACCCATCAACTCTAAAAAGCTTTATTGCCAATCGCGTATCAACCATACAAACTCAATCGCAGGATATCATTTGGAGTCACGTGCCTGGAAAGGATAATCCAGCCGACATTGTTTCACGTGGCTGTGTAGCGCGCGATTTGATGCAGACAATTTGGTTTCATGGAACAAGGTTCTTAACACTTGATGCATTACATTGGCCGAAATCTGAAAGAAAAACAGATTTCGAGCCCAAAGAATTAGAGTTGCGAAAGACCCTTGTATTGAAATGTAGCACTAGTTATAAAGAAAAGAGCATAGTTGAGCAGATCATTAGTAGACTATCATCGTTTCGTATGATTGTGAGAGTCTTAGCATATGTTTTACGAGTTTTCAACCGAGTTCCTATTAACCGCAATAATACGATAAATGCTACAAGAAGCATTTCAGTAGAAGAATTTAAATTGGCTTTTAATCATACAATCTCTTCCATTCAGAGAATCTCTTCCATTTTGATGATGTGTTTGCGAAAGAACTAAAGAACTTACAAGCAGGACGAAGTCTGAAGCCGGAGCTTCAAAAATTAAATCCATTAATCTCAAATGAACAGATAGGTTCCCAAAATATTCGACTTATCCGTGTTGGAGGCCGTCTTGCAATGGCTGATATACCATTGGACGCTAAAATGCCGTTATTGCTTCCAAAGACTCATAATTTCACTTATAAATATATTGAAGATCTTCACTTGCGAAACCTTCACGCGGGAGCTAAGGTTCTGATAGCGATTCTACGCCTAACAGTATGGATTGTAAATGCCCGAGAATTGGTCCGAAAGGTTGTTAGAAGTTGCACACATTGCTATCATTACAAACCTGTATTAATGCGACAAATCATGGGTAACCTCCCAGCTGACCGTCTCCTGGCCGAACGCCCGTTTCTGATATGCGGAGTGGATCTATGTGGACCATTTCTTACGTCGTACCGCATTCGCAGCAAAGTTCCTTACAAAACATATTTGGCCATATTTGTTTGCTTTTCTTCAAAAGCTATTCATACAGAACTAATCTCAGACCTATCTGCTAATAATTTTATTCTCTGTTTGAAGCGATTCATCGGACGACGCGGCATACCCAAAAGGATTTATTGTGACAATGCCACCAACTTTTGTCGGAGCATGTTCGCAACTTGAAGGCTTCAAACGGCAATTCTGTTCAGAACTCAATGCAAAAAATCTGGAGGAATTTAGTCGAAATGCCGGTTTGGAATTCAACTTCATTCCACCGCGTGCTCCCCATTTTGGAGGCTTATGGGAAGCCGCAGTAAAGTCAATGAAGACTCTGCTCACCAAAAATTTGACCTATGAACCAATTTGACGTATGAAGAGCTTCAATCGATTGCAATTGATGTGGATGCGATATTGAATTCCCGTCCAATCTCCATTCACAGCGATGATCCCAATGACGGTGAGGCTCAGACGCCAGCACACGTATTGATCGGATGTTCACTGCAAGCGATCCCTGAACCGTTAGTAAATGACTCAAAACTTTCTTATCTATCTCGTTGGCAAAGGGTGACCTATCTCAAGCAACGCTTCTGGGAACTCTGGAAGCGCGACTATGTACATCAATTATAAGAACGCTCTAAGTGGTTGCATCCCGAAAACAACATAGCAAGGGATCAATTAGTTCTCATTCATGAAGACAATCTTCCACCGCAATGCTGGATTACTGGTCGTGTGGTCGAAGCCATACTTGGTGCAGATGGAAGGGTCAGAGTAGCCGATGTTCGCACTAAAAAAGGAATTATTCGTCGCTTAATCTGCAAACTTGCTCCATTGCCTTTAAGAGATGACGTTTATGTAAATTGAAGGAGTCATACTTCGTCCTTCAATGGGGGAGTATGTTGGAAGGGACGTCATCGTCAACTTTATATGGCTCATGTTATATGGCTCATGAAGAGCTTCTAACTCATGAAAACGAAATATAAAAATGACTTCTTTCTGGAATTCGAAGAGGTGAAGACTTATTTTTCCTTACTCCACTCCACATGCTATTGAGCATTGGAGTTTTGTACCATCTGCAACTGGGCAGATCCTCCTTGTTGGAGGAGACGTCATCGTTAACTTAGATTTGTATATATTAAAATTTCTTATATTATTTGTTAAAGATTATCGGAATTTCTACCACTGTATTTACATTAATATTATCTAAAAGCTTCTGTTACATGGCTCATGAAGAGCTTCTAACTCATGAAAACGAAATATAAAAATGACTTATTTCTGGAATTCGAAGAGGTGAAGACTTATTTTCCTTACTCCACTCCACATGCTATTGAGCATTGGAGTTTTGAACCATCTGCAACTGGCCAGATCAAAAATTGGCGACCGTGACAGGACATTGCACTTCGCAAGTCCCAACATTAAAACTTAAAAACTATATAAAGTCGTTTATTCGTTCATTATATTGCATTCATCGTTACATATCTTGCACAGTTATCATTGGACTTTTCAGCTTACATGATGTATCATCACATAAACAATTCAACTGCCGCCGTGTACAGACGTGTTTTTTAATGCACTCCGCAAATATTGAGTGTAAAAAAAAAAAAAAAGACTGCGTTTGCAAAAATTTGTGTAGGGCTCTCAGTCGCCTCAGAGACGCCTATTTACAATCATATTGCTATTAGATTGCTCTAATAGCAATAAATACTAAGTTGCAACAACAAAGTGCTTAATTTTTACAAAAGCCATGTTCACCAATTCGGGCCCAAGCTCTCTTGATCCCCACCAGCAACAGCTACAAGAACTAGTTGTACAACAACAACGTGAGCGTCGACTCTCGGTTCAACGCAACATTGCGTACTTTTCGGTGGTGTCGCCGACCCCACCAAATGCTAACGTAAGCATTAACACCGAAAGTGCCAGCCACTCAGCAATTAACAGCAATTTACCGTGGAGAGAGCAGTGTGCTTCTCCATTAAAATCGATAACTGGGTCACCGATTGCACCGACCAGCACCGTCAGCTCGTTGACAGCAACTACTACAACGTCTGCCGAAGTATTGACCTGCCTCAAGCCGTCAACGACAAGTCGCCCAGAGTCAGCCTCAATAGTTAACCCAACGACTTCTGTTCAAACTGGAATGGATAGATATATTAAAATAACTAAGCGGAAGCTAAGCCCGCAAAAGAAAAAAAGTGGCAATACGCCGAAAATAACCAAACCAAATGAACGAGTAGCACCCCTTAGCGGGAATCGTTTTAAAATTCTTGCCGATCAGCAAGACGATCAAGCCGGCGCTGTAGATAAAGTTAAATAGGCTAGACCACCCCCTTTATACATCCGTGGCGCCAACTGCAGCGCCCTGATTTCGAAGCTAGTAGAAACAGTAGGGGCAAATAACTTTGTTGTAACCCCTCTCAATAGGGGTAACATTAAAGAAATAAAATGTCAAACCCAAACTGAGGAAAATTTCCGCATCAGTAAAGGGCTCTAGGTTGCGTTAAGGGGACTGAGCCATCGGTTACTACTCAAGAAATACCAGACGCGTTGGTCGAAAAAGGGTTTGCGGTCAAGTCCGTTGTCAACATCATCAACAGGAACAAAGTCGCACAGCCGCTCTTTAAAATCGAGCTCCAACCTGATGCAAAGCGGTTGAAGTGCACCCGATCTACAACCTACAGCTTCTATTGCACAGAAGAATCACCGTAGAGGAGCCACATAAGAGACGCCAACCACCGCAGTGTAAAAACTGCCAGGAATACAACCACACCTCTAACAATTGCAATCTTAGGTCAGTGTGTGTTGGCTGCGGCGAACATCATGAAGATGGAATTTGCACCAAGGACAGAAACAACGTCGCACTAAGGCTATGCAGCAACTGTGGAGGGAACAACACGGCCCACTACAGAGGATGTCCTGTCTTCAAGGATCTTAAATCACACCTAATCGGGCGCAAACCCCCAGCTGGACCAAAAATCACCTTCAACGCCTCCAAAACTACACCGCAGGTTTTCTTCGCCAAGGCTGTTAGATCATCCAACATGACTGCTACAACCAGTCCTAGTGTATCCTTCGCTAGTGCGCTCCGAACTGGACAGACGGAGCCCGCGAAAGAGACCCCGTCTCTCCACCATCTACAGAATCCGCAACCTAGCGCACCAGAGCTTGGCCAGCAAACTCCAAGTGGTCTAGAGTCCCTATTGATCTCACTCAATCAAAACATGACCACTTTTATGACGTTCATGCAAAACTGTATGCACGAACTGATGCTGATGCGGAATCAAAACCTGCTTATCCAGAAGCTTATCGAGAATAAATAATGGCTTCCCTACGTCTATGTCTTTGGAATGCTAACGGCATCTCCAAGCACAAAAATGAACTGCAAATATTCCTAGACTCAAGTGAAATCGACGTTTTGCTTATTTCGGAAACACATTTAACATCAAAAAATAATTTTCAAATACCAAAATATACCTTCTACGCAACAAACCATCCACTCGGAAAAGCTCATGGCGGGACTGGTATCCTAATCAAAAACCGTATAAGACACTCGTTCCTCAACAGATTTGAAATACAGCACCTACAAGCAACTGCTATAACCGTCCAAACCAGCTGCGGCAACACTACATTGGTTGCCCTGTACTGCCCACCACGCTTCTCAATCTCTGAAAAGGAATTTACCGATTTCTTTAACACACTCGGAGATCGCTTCATTGCAGCAGGGGACTATAACGCCAAACATACGCACTGGGTATCTCGCCTGGTAAATCCTAAAGGCAAGCAGTTGTACAACACAATAGTCAACCGTCTCAACAAGATGGATTGCGTCTCACCGGGTAGGCCTACTTATTGGCCCACAGATCCACAGAAAGTGCCTGACTCGATTGATTTCGCAGTAACCAAGAGGATTCCACGTAATCGGATCACTGCGGAAACACTGCTAGATTTAACTTCCGATCACTCTCCAGTGCTATTCACACTATTAACAAGACCTCATGTACTTGATCGCCCATATAGGCTTACAAACAACAAAACAAATTGGCTTAAATTTAAAATGTACATGAGTGCCCACATTGACTGTTCGCCGAAACTGGATGAGTCTTGAGTCGATAATGGGAGCTGCAGCAAGAGTATCTACTCCATATGCCTCTTCTTACACCAAACCTGTTGACAGGCCTACGAACCGGCGGATAGAACAATTAGTAACGGAAAAACGACGTCTAAGAAGAGAATGGCAGATTACTCGATCACCAGCAGCAAAACTTCGCCTAAGGCAAGCTAATCGCAACCTCTCCAAGGCGTTAAGACAAGAGGAAAGCTGGGCTCAAAGAAAATACATAGAAAAGCTCAGTCTAACCAGCACTAAACAACCTCTGTGGAAAGCCCACCCAACTTTAAGCGCTCCTACAGAGACAATTTCACCGATAAGGAGTCCAACCGGTGGATGGGCCCGCAGTGAAGAAGAGAGGGCATCCGTATTTGCCACACATCTTAAAATGGTTTTCAAGCCAAATCCAACATCAAACTCATCTGTTATTGCCCCTTCGAGCACATTAACGGATAGTGAGTACTCGGAACTCCAATCGGACGAGATCACTTCAGTTATTAAAAACCACATAAAGCCGAAAAAAGCCCCTGGCCATGACCTAATCACACCGAAAATTATCCTAGAACTCCCTGTCATCGCCATACAATATATCTGCAAACTGTTCAACACTATAATAAAAATTGGCTACTTCCCAAGAACATGGAAAAGGTCCACTATCATTATGATTCCTAAAGTGGGAAAGGACAAAACCCAGCCATCATCCTATAGGCCAATTAGTTTGCTGCCATGTCTTTCGAAGCGTTTTGAAAAGGTCCTGCAGATCCGACTAAACTCATTTCTGGCATCCGAGAACACAATCGCTTCACACCAGTTCGGCTTCCGCGAAAAACATGGTTCAATTGAACAAGTCAATCGCATAACATCCGAACAGCATTCGAACTAAAAGAATACTGTGCGGCTGTCTTTCTCGACGTTGCCCAGGCTTTCGATAGAGTTTGGCTGGAGGGTCTGATGTTCAAAATCCGGCAAAAACTGCCACAGTACACACACAAACTCATGGAATCTTACCTTTACACTAGGAAATTCGCTGTAAGATGTAATTGCTCCGTCTCGGCTGATTTTGAAATCAAAGCTGGTGTACCGCAAGGCAGTGTACTCGGCCCATTGCTCTACCTCTATGACACGGCAATCCTCAGCAGATCCAAATACCCAATACAAGCCTCTGCAAAATTAGAGGAACACCTTAAGGTGGTAGTGGAATGGCTAGCAACCTGGCGTATCCGGGTCAACGAGCAGAAATGCAAACATGTTACATTAACGCTTAACAGAAGAAACTGTCCAGCTCTAATGCTAAACAACGTACCAGTTCCTCAAGCCGTGGATGTCACTTACCTTGGCATCCACCTAGACAGAAGACTAACTTGGCGCAAGCACATCGAAGCAAAAAAGTCACAGCTTAAACTGAAAGCAAGTAGCCTACATTGGATCATCAATGCTCGGTCCCCTCTACGTCTGGAGTATAAAGTCCTCCTATACAACTCCGTACTGAAACCCATCTGGACTTACGGAGCCGTACTATGGGGAAATGCAAGTACCAGCAATGTCGATATTATACAAAGAGCGCAGTTAAAGATTTTAAGATCAATCACGGGGCCCGGTGGTATATACGAAACGACAACATTCAAAATGATCTAAATGTACCTACCGTAAAATCTTTAGTCAGGTACTCAACAACTAAAGTATTCTGCGAAACTGGATGCACACCCAAATGTTCTTGCCAATTCCCTTACGCGAACTAATAATAGAACTCGTCTTAAAAGAAATGACAGACCAACCCAATAACAAGTGATTAGGGCAGCCTGCAATATCCCCAGGATTTATCTTAAGTACATGTCTAAGAATAATATCTTAAACTTGTTGTTAGTCTCTAATTTAAGAGTAGATTCAACAAATATATATTAAACGTTAAAAAAAATCATCATCACATTCATCATTGGACTTCTTCATCATTAAATAATCATCCTACCGTAAAATCTGAAATAGGTACTCAACAACTAAAGTATTCTGCGAAACTGGATGCACACCCAAATGTTCTTGCCAATTCCCTTACGCGAACTAATAATAGAACTCGTCTTAAAAGAAATGACAGACCAACCCAATAACAAGTGATTAGGGCAGCCTGCAATATCCCCAGGATTTATCTTAAGTACTTGTCTATGAATAATATCTCAAACTTGTTGTAAGGCTCTAATTTAAGAGTAGATTCAACAAATATATATTAAATGTTAAAAAAATCATCATCACATTCATCATTGAACTTGTTCATCATTACATAATCATCTTGGATAGTCGTCATCGGACTTCTTCATCATTGGCCTTTGCAAGACATATCATCGTGGACATTTACGTGGAGCCTTATTATCAACTTGAGTGTGTAAATTTACGTTATCAATTTCCACTCAAATTTCGACTCAATTGCCACTCATTAGCGATCGTGAAGCTTTCACATGCTTTACACTCACATGTAAAACACTCGTAAGCTTTAACACGTGCTAAGTATTAAGCACAGCGGAATAAGTACTCAAACTGTCATATAGAGAAACGATCTACATATTTAAGCTCACTTATTAAGCTCTTGCGATACTTAATGCATTTGAGTGTTTTTATTAAAACTAGAACTCGTTTAGCTTACGTTTAATTCATTTCTAACTTGCTACATTTCTTTCGTTAATGGCCCAAAATGTCTCCACCAAATGAAACGCAGCTTCTACCTCTCAGACAACAACGGAATCGATCTTGAAAATGACCCTATTATATTAGATTGTCAGTTTCAAATTGTTGAGTCGTATTTTAAACAGGCATTACAAGTTCTAACAAATATTGAGAAGCTAGATCCAGCAGACGCGAATCGGGCAGAGATAGAAAATCTTTTTATCGAAACAAAGGCAATCATTTTACGGCGCATTGGCGCCTTTAATCGTCTTTAATTCATCGACTTATCATGGGGGACATCATAATCGGCTTCCATCCCTCAAATTACCTAAATTCGACGGCAAATATGGGGAATTCAAAAATTTTATTACTTCATTTACAAATATGGTACATGAAGACAAGTCATTGTCCAATGTTGACAAATTTAACTATCTAATAAGTTGTCTATCTGGCCAAGCTCTAAGCGTAGTCTCGCCATTTCAAGTATCAGACGAAAATTATCCCATGGCCCTAGATCGCCTCAACGAGCGATATGACAAGAAAGTTCTTATTTTCGTAGAACATATTTCAAGTTTATTTAACATTGCTAGCATGAAAAAAGCAGACGCTGTTACCCTACGTACAATTTTGGATACTGTTTCATCTCTACGCGGATCATTGTTGTCTCTTGGGTCTGAAGCTGATGTATTAAACACAGTACTTATTCACATTATTATGTCAAAAAATGATCTTGAATCCAAACAAGCATACGATCGGGTTCAAGAATATGATAAATTGCCAGACTGGGCCGACTGTTATCAAATTCTCAGTCGACACTGTCAGTATTTGGAAGGGTATCTGCGAAACCGACAAGGGGAAAGACCCGTCAGAGACAAAATTCATAGTACTTGAAAGTATTTGTTGGTGCCCAAAGTAGATGCATTCAATGTCAGTCAACTGAGCATAGGTTAGCATTCTGTCCAGTTTTTAATTCGCTACCTTTTATTGAGCGATTTAAGATTGTTAAAATAAAATAAATTGCCTCAATATATTGCCTCACACAAACATGCATAAGGATTCAAACGTCCAGGGAAATAATCAACTAGATACATAATACACATGACAAAAGTAAAACATTTGCAACATCAATGTTGACTCGCCACGCTCGGCGGGGATTACTTCCAACAGCAATAGTTTTTATTCAAGACAAACTTGGTGGGTTTCAGCTCGCAAGAGCATTACTTGATTCGTGCTCTGAGCTTACCTTTATAACTGAAGAATTAGCCAAAAGGCTTCACCTTCCGTTTCGTTACGATCATTATAAAATTGCTGGAATCGGTGAAATACGTACACATATGAAACCTTCCGTATCTACCAAAATTCGTTCAAGAATATCTCCAGAATAGAATATGGAGTTTATCGTGACTAAATCTATATCTCTACCTCAGCCTGAAAAGAGACTAGATGTGTCAAATTAGGCTATTCCTAAAGAAATTGAGTTAGCCGACCCATTCTTTTATAAGCCCGGAAAGGTAGATTTATTGCTTAGCGTAAAGCGTAAGGTTTTGGAAAATGGATGAATTGGATATCAAAATAAAGATATTTCGTTAACCTCAGAAGAACAAGCATGTGAAACTCACTTTCAGGTGCACACACAACTCCTGGATTCAGGACGCATACAGGTTCGGTTGCCTTTCAAGGAATCTCATGAACAACTTGGAGACTCGTTGTCCTGTGGAAAAAGACAACTCGAAAGACGGCTTGCATCTCAACACCAATTAAAGGAAATGTAGTTCGATTTTTTAGATGAAGCTTCGTTAGATAATTTGCAATCGGGAAATCATTACATTTTTCCTCACCTTTGTGTCCTTATACCGCAGAGCTCATCAATTAAACTTCGCGTAGTATTTGACGCTTCGTCTAAATCATCATCAAATAAATCATTAAATGATATTCTCATGGTTGTTCCTACTATTCAACAAGATCTAATCCTAACATTACTCTCGTTTCGTTTGTATCGCCATGATATTACATAACAAAAATGTACAGACAATTTCTCGTCGCACCTGAGCATAGAAGTTTCCAACAAATCTTGTGGAGAAAGTCACCGCAAGAACCTATTCAATTATTTCAACTGAATACTGTTACCTATGGGATGTCGTGCGCTCCATTTCTCGCAATCAGGTCCTTAAAGTTTTTATCAGAGACGTATAAGGAGTTGTTTCCAATTGGAGCTGCTGTATTAGCTGAGGATATGTACGTCGACGATCTACTTTATGGAGCTGATTCAATCGAAGAACTCTATGCTAAGACGAATGAAGTTACCAAATTGCTCTCCAAGGCAGGCTTAGAATTGACGAAGTGGTGCACCAACAGATTATGAATATAATCTCAATATTGACAATAGTGATGTCACCAAGGCTCTTGGCTCTTGAAGATCTTATATTATTTCGATTTGATCTTCCATTAACTGCAATACCAACAAAGCGAAGAATAGTATCGATCATGGCCATGCTCTATCATCTGCTAGGATTATTAGCTCCAGTCGTAGTACGCTACAAAATCCTGATTTAAGACTTGTGGATCGAGCGCTTGGACTGGGACGACCCGTTGCCAGAGATCTTACGGACTAGATGGCAACAACTTAAAGCTGATTTATCTAATCTTGACATGGTTCGCGTAAATCGAATCACCAAAAAATAAGTGTGAAATCCATAGAATTTCGGATGCCTCAAATCGAGCGTATGGATGTTGCATATACGCAAGGGTCTTCAACAACGGAAAATATGTAACTTCATTGATCATTTCGACACCGAGAGTTGCACCCACTCAATCGCAAAGCATACCTCGTTCAGAGCTTTGTGCTTCCGTTTTACTCTGCCAAACATGGACTAAAATCAAACACAAATTCAAACATTCAACTGTCGTTCTTCATTGGATTAAAATGCACCCATCAACTCTAAAATGCTTTATTGCCAATCGCGTATCAACCATACAAACTCAATCGCAGGATATCATTTGGAGTCAAGTGCCTGGAAAGGATAATCCAGCCGACATTGTTTCACGTGGTTTGATGCAGACAATTTGGTTTCATGGACCAAGTTTCTTAACACTTGATGCATTACATTGGCCGAAATCTGAAAGAAAGACAGATTTCGAGCCCAAAGAATTAGAGTTGCGAAAGACCCTTGTATTGAAATGTAGCTCTAGTTATAATGAAAATAGTATTGTTGTACGTTTTGATTTATATATATTTAAACAAAAAAATAAAAGCGACTGCAAGAATTCGCGAAATGAAAATAAAATTCGGATGCTGAAATTATTATTAAACCGATAATGAGTTTAAAAATGAAAGAAAATAAAATTTGTTTGTCCTCTGCAGATGCACGCTCCGCGTCAAGTCTACTATTTTTCGGATTTTCAAGATTAATATCGTAAATTGATATTAAAACAGACGTTTCCATTGCCAATCAAAATTGCATAGATGTGAAGAAAAAATTTTCTATATTAACATATCCCGGAATTGGCTATAATTGGAAGAAGACTTTTCAATAATCCTCATTTAAAACTGGACTGAAAATGTTTCAAAGCATCTTTGTTCACGCCACCGGGCGTGACAGTAGTGAGCGGCATAGAGCAGTGAGGAGTGAGGAGGGCTTTTTGATCCTCGCGGATACGGTCACACCAGGGAGCGTGACTTGGATTCTGATGGGAATCGCCATCTTCAATCTAGTACGAGATTTGCATACGAACCCCTGTTCTTTGTTTCCTTGAGATATTTTTCCAAACCGATTGTAATACTTCAACCCGAAACAATTCGTGTGTGTCGGGGTACCTTGTGAATATTGAATAAAGCATAATTATTTTAAACGCAGTTCTCGCGCGTTCTTAATTCATTACTCGCTCACCAGACCAAGAAGAAATTGGCACCCGCCAAAATTGTTTCCCACTCTTCCATAGCGACCTGCACACTTTTATATACTTGTATGTACATACCTGACCTGTCCAAAAGGTTATATGGTATTTCCCGATGCTTAGTGTTTTTCCATTCCATGCCAACTCACGTGTCCAATTCCACTTTTATTTTTTCCATCCACTTACATATGTAGATGCAACCATACATATGTAAAACTTGTCACACCCACATGTACATGTATTTTCCACAGCTGTTTGCCAAGTCCGCGTAAAAGATCAAAAGACAAGAGAAAAAAATGATTAAGTGTTATAATAAAAAAAAAAATTTTAAGTGTTCACTGCAATTTCTTGTGTGTTAAAACCATTTCAATGGTTCAATTAATTTCCTCACGCGCATATTCCGCAAACCGGTACACATACATACATACATACATCGTCATCTGTTGATGTATGCACATACATATGTGCATACACAAAATCCCTTTCGGTGTCGCACATTTATTAAAAAAAAAACCAGAGGGCCGGGGCTAACTTCGACCGCGTCAAAGTTTGTATACCCTTGCAACTTTTATGGTAACTCTTTTCTTACCTAAAGCCATCAAAGTGAAAAAACGTTCAAGCTAAAAAGGCTAATGTTTGCGAAAGAACGGCCTACAATCTTAGCATAGATTTAGATAAAAACTAAGATATTGATCAAAGTCACTGTTTTCCACCGATCGTTCCTATAGGAGCTATATGATATAGTCACCCGATCTTGATCAAATGTGGCATAGTCGTTTATATGTGTAATTAACTCACCAATATTAAATTTCATGACAATAGCTCAGAAAATAACGAAGTTGTTAAAAAAGTCACTGTTCGTGACTTTGCCATTTGTATGGGAGCTAAATGATATAGTGATCCGATCCGGCTGAATCCGAGATATACAACGCCTACAGTATATACAAGCCTACATGCAAAATTTCAGATCTGTAGCTTCAACGGTCTAGGAGGAGTTTGCGTTGATCCAGACGGACGGACAGACGGACAGACGGACGGACGGACAGACATGGCTATTTCAACTCGTCTCGTCATGCTGATCAAGAATATATATACTTTATATGGTCGGAGATGCTTCCTTCTATGCGTTGCACACTTCTGACCAAAATTAATATACCCTTTTTGCAAGGGTATAAAAAGAGTCTGGAACCCAACAAGGGCAATAACAAATTACTTTCGATTTTTAAACAACGCGCGTGCATATATACATATATATGTACTTACCTGTGTACAAACGCATGTACATACATATGTATATAAAGGCATTTGTCCATATGCATTGACAAATGCACAACACTCGTGGTGTGTGAAAAGCTTCTTTTTTTGTTTATAGCAAATCTCGTTGTACAGATTTCTCTTGAATGTTTGGTAATTCGTAAAGACATATGTATATATTATATATTGGAATGTTCCTCAGATGAGACTCATATGCGGCGATTTATCATAATCATTTTATGGCATGTGTTTGGTGGCGTCATCGTGGTAAAGAGTAAACCACCTGGCAGCAACTTAAGTTCACTAGCATTTGGTATCTATGATTTGAACCACCTCTCCTCACCCCTGTTTGTGGTGTGGGCTGTTCACTTGACTAAATACTAAAACTTGACTAAAAACATTTGATTAGCTCCAATTGTGCCCGTGACATAAGGACTACCAGCTCTTCCTTAATGCCGATCAGTTCCTGTTCGTTCATGGATCCTGTCAGTACGTCGTCGACGTAGAAATCATCCAAAAGTATCATTGCCGCCCTTGGCGCTCCAACTGCCAGAAACGGTGCACATGACGTGCCATAGGTGAGTGTGGTCAATTTGAAATGGTTCAATACGTCTTCTCTCCAAAGGATGCGTTGAAAATCCTGATGTTCAGGGGCCACTTAAATCTGTCTGAACATTTTGACGATGTCCGCAGAAAATACGAATCTGCGTATTCGAAAACGCAGACAAACGTTCAAGAGGTTGCATTGTATGCATGGGCATGTGAAGTGCGTCGTTAATGACGATGTTCCACTCGTCTCCATTAAAATACACTTAGACCAGCTTAAGTCACTTTGGGCAAAAGTTGAGGCAGAGTTTTCACGATGCTATAAAGCCTTGACGGCTCAAAAGAACGAAGATAGTCCGAAGCACATAGCTACAATTAAAGCTAAACATGAATATTGTTATATGGTATATGTGCGAGGCGGGACTTTGTTTGGAGAGGGAATCGAGCAGTTGTCCGCGAAAATGGCTCCCCCACCCGTCAGGCTCTCAGTCGATTCCACCCATCAAAGCCACACAGTTCAGTTCTACATTCCATGATTTGTTTACCGCGATTTTTATCCATAATCCAAGCCTAACACAAGTGGAGAAACTTTACCACTTAAGTTGCAAAACTCGCGGTGAAGCCAGAGCCATTTTTTCTAGGTCACCCTTGACCAATGAAGGGTTCCAGTCCGCGTGGGATAATGTTCGATGTTCGGATGGGTTCTCTGTGGATCCGTTACTGGAAAATCCAGAAGGTCTCGGTCCACCTCCTCCAGCAGTCCGAAGATGTCTCTAAGAACAGCAGCACCATCCGATTTAGAACGCAGTTCCAATTGCTTCAGGTGCCGCGTTTGTCAAGGGGCACACGCGCTCCGTCAGTGCCGACAGTTTCGAAGACTACGAGCTGACGACAGGCTACGGGTTGTCTTGAGCAACGGATACTGCCCGAACTGTTTGGCTCATAAGCATTCCAATGGTTCCTGCAGGATCACAGCAGGATGCCATCGATATGGCAAGCAACACCACACGCTCTTGCACATCGACTCAGTCGCGTACATCCAACACAAAGAGCAAAGACCCAAAAGACACCCGCCTTTCATTCGGACTTCTATCCAGAGGTCATCATCCCTGGGCCTCGCGAACCTCGAACGCAGTTAATGCCTCGCACACGGCAACAAAGTCGGAAAAAGACATCGTAGAATGTTCTATGAGCTATTACGAATCGAATGGAAACAAATAACTTCGTAGAATTAGAGGTCTCAAGCGAGGAGATCGAAACGAAGCTGTAAGTGGACTGTATAATTTAAGAATAGAGGAGTGAGAAGGAGAAATGTCTCCTCTTTTTAATGAACACAATGAATAAGCAAAGATAGCACAAATGAAATTAGAAGGATTTATAATTTTCCTCATGGATCTGTGAGGAAAAGATCAAAATGCACCAAGACAAGTTAAAATATTAATTCCATATAAATAAAATTGTACTTATTTTTCTTTAGAAAATATATTGCGAATTAAATTCAATCAGTCGACTGAAATATTTTTGCACAATACGAAAATCACGTAGGAAAAAATGGATGTCGTGACCGAGTCACGGCTTTGCTCAAGTGTCAGCACTGATAAGACTTGAGTGTCAGCACTGATCGGGAGTCAGCTGTTCTGCCGTTTTTTTGTGAATTTAATTAATTGTAAATTGTTTAACGTAGATCACCATTTCCTGCTTTAATTATGTAGATTTCGAATTATTAAATTGCGGAAAGCTAATCGGAGTGGCTGCAAGTAATTTTGTGTGGGTGAATTCAAATTGTATGTGGACATATGTATGTACATACGTATGAGTGTGCTTACCGCGGAAAAAATTATTACATTTGTATGTACCTATGTATGTACATACCCTTGCTCTCATATCTCTGCGTACACCAAAGAAAATTTCTGTATTTCAAGTTTGTCCATTAATGGCGCTCAGTATAAACAAGATATCGAATTTTTTCTTTTTCTATTTGTTTTTTTAATTATTAAACTAATTACTACCATTTCATTTATCAAAACAAAAATCTTAAGCATAATTTAACCATTAGAAAAAACATAACAAAAAATGTAACTTCAACGCAAATAAACTCAACACCTAAAGGCAGATCAATCGGCACAACACTTGATCACAGATTCGAGTTGACAGCAATGAGTACTCCACCGCCACGACGACCAACACGATCAAGCCTATAAGAAATAAAGTTATTAGAAAGAATTTCGTTATCCAAAACAGAGGAGTTGAGCCAAGTTTTAGAAAAAATATCAGCCGAAAATGTTTGGCTATCATAGAACAGTTTCGAGAGCTTGGTAAGAAGTCGTCTTACATTTTGATAATGAATGCAAAGTCTAGACATTATTAGCAGTCCTCGGTAGATGAGTTGTGTAAGTGGCCCAGTCACTTAGTCAACTGAACAACGAGGATCCGGGTTCGAATGTATGGATGTAGTTTTCGTCTAAACCGAAGGCCTTAGTTGCCAGTGCTTGGAAATTATTGTTAGGTTGATAGATTACAACTATATTCTACACTTTAATAATAATAATAATAATGATAATAACAATAACAATAGACATTGTAAGTTTATGGATCTAAGTTTGCTATTCGCTACAATATAGAAGTTTGTCACACCCATATTAGGCTACGTTATGTTGGTCTTACATTTACTTGCGTCCGTCGCATTCAACTTCTCTTGGTGCAGTAAATTCTTAAAGCTATGTGCTACAAGAGAGAGTAATTCAAAGTAAAATGTGAAGGCAAACGCAAGAAGATGCCAACAGTGATGCTAGATTGAACCCTCTTTGAGCTTGCGATATATCGATAGTTTAGCTAATTAACCCAATGGTTAATATTTCAGAATAATGAAATAAATTCAGGAGTTATTCTCCAACATGCTCCCCATGTTGAAAGAAACAACTTTTAAATAAATATTTCTGGAAGCGGAGCGATCTTGTGAATTTTCAAGCTTCCTTTTGCAGTCCTAAGTTCGACTACTCGAATTTTGTCATAGGTATTTACAGGCCATATTTGGTTTTCCGTAAATCCATTTGATGCGTTGTTGTAAGTTATGAACATAATCCCGTGCCCACAGTGTCCAGAATTGTTGTTTCAAATAGGAAACTCGCTGCCATCTATCCAGATACCGAATTTCCGTTCCGGGAGGGTGAGTGGAATGGTAGAGTAATGATTCTGGTACTGACGTTAAATCGGTTCCAATCAACAAATGCCTAGGGGTAAGAGCATTGAAATCGTTGGGGTCATCTGAAGTGGGTGCTACTGGCCTTGAATTAAGGACAGCTTCCACATGCGAGAACACAGTGAGTAGTTCCTCGAAAGTAAGAGATGCTTTTGAAATATTCTTCAGAGCCTGTGTCTTTACTGATTTTATTTTACTGACGCTTCCCAGAGGCCGCCAAAGTGTGGAGCTCTAGGGGGAATAAAGCAAAAGTTAAATCCTTTAATTGAACTATATGTTTTTATATGATCTATGACGTCTGAGGTAAACAATTTAGACTTAAACTCATCTAGCCTTGTAGCAATGCGGCTTTCTGCGAATCTTTTAAGACGTAAAAAATTGGCCGCAAAAATCTACTCCTGTTACTAGGAATGGTCTTTCAGCTCGTAGTCGATCAGCAGGTACATTGCCCATCAGTTGAGTCATGAGGAGAGGTTTAAAGTGAAAGCAGGGGATGCAGCTTTGCCCAACTTTTCTAATCATCGGTCGTAAACTTTGGGCCAGCATGAAGATTTTTGTTGTGCAAGAATTCGATGTATAGCTTGGTAAAACGATGATTTTGAGGTAGCAGGGCCTGGTGCTTGGCGTTGAATGGAAGGTCTCCGTTTTAGAGACGTCCTCTGACTCTCATCACACATACTGCAGTTTGTCCAAGTGTCATCGTGTGCAGACGGGGTGTTAAGGTTTGTTTGTTGTTTGGTAAAGATATTTCATCAGCGTAACATTCTTGTTGTATTAGTGCAACAATTTTCCAAAACGATTGATACATTTCTGTCTCAGTAATGCGAATATCGGCTATTGATGATGAACTTAGAGTTCACTTTGTTCGCGCTGCAATCGAGGTACGAAAGAATTCGAACGATTCGAATATACGATGAAGAATTATTTATGATCATATTTAGAATAGCTTGTGAATTAGCGTTGTCTGCCCTGCTACAAAGAAGAACTGACTTGGTTCTTACCTCGATAGGCGGCGGAAGTGGTTCCCTAAGAATATGCCATTCGGCCTTACACAATTTTAAGAATGTTGGCCCTGTTATCCACATGCTTGTTTGCAGCTCTGATGTCCGACAACCACGAGAAACAATGCCTGGTGGATTCTTAGTAGAAGGGACGTGCTTCCATATTATTTCTTCCGGGTGTTGTTGTAACTCTGATACTCTATTTGCTACAAAACAATTTAGTGTTGTTGCATGAAGTTTCATCCATTGCAAAACAATTTTTGAATCGGTCCAAAAGTATACCTATAGTCCGACTGAGCAACAATGCTCCGTACAGTTCTAACTTAGGCAATGACTGGGTCTTGGTAGGCGCTATCTTTCGCAACGAGTAAAGTGACTTTGACTCCACTCGTGAGTTCTGATCGAACATAAAGACAGCATACGTCTTTGATGTGTTCACATATCGTGGTATTTGTAGATTTAATAAGTCCTTAAGATCCTGTAAAAGTTCTTTCTATCTTTACTTAATTTGACCATCGACAGGCTCATCCCAATCTAGTGTCAAGTCTTGCATAAGAATTTTGCACCGAACAATGACCGGACTTATGAATCCCAGCAAGTCAAACATTCCGCTGAATACGAATCGGCAATATGGTGAACACCACGGATAGCTAAGAAGCGTGCAGCTGACATGCCATAGTCTACATAAATGACATCATCATTCCAAGTGCTGGTGCCGATGATGGTATAGCCAAGCTAAAACGCGTGTAAGACGTGTCAGCCAAAAACGGTTTACGAATTAATTGGAGTAAATGCCAGATGCTGCAACAAAAAGTCATATTTTTATGGTATGATGTAGAAAATGGTACCATAACGCCGAGCAAAGTAAAGATTAGAGCTGTTTCAAATTTTCCCATCTCAAGTAGCAAAAAAAAGATACAAAGATTTTTAGGTCCAACTTCCTGTTTTAAAAAGTTTATTGAAAGTTATGCAGTAATCGCGAAACCGTTGTTCGATTTAATGCGTAAGGGTTCGAAGTTTGAATTCAAAGATATACACAAACTCACTTTCGAAGAATTTAGAGCTGGGTTGACTAAAGAACCCGTCATTAAATTGTTTAACCCCCATTAAATTGTTGCAAACTGAAATACATGCGGACGCTTCAAAATACGGATTTGGGGCAGCTTTGTTACAAAAACATCGACAGGATAATGCATTTCATACCGTTCAATATATGAGTCGCAAAACAAAATTGTGCGAAGAAAGGTATCATTCTTACGAACTCGAAGTGTTTGCTATAATTGGAGCATTAACCAAATGTCGTTTTTATGTCCTAGGATCTCGATTCACCATAGTTACTGATTGTAACGCATTCGCTATGTCCATGAAAAAGAAAGATGTTCCTTTGAGAGTTGCTCGTTGGGCTATGTATCTTCAAGATATTATTTATGTTATTGTACATCTATCAAGTACTCGAATGTGGCACCTCGATGCGTTGAGTCGTTTTGCATGTTTTATGCTTGTTGAGGACACTATTAAACATCGATTAAGAGCTCAGTTGCAAGTTGAGTGGACCAAGGCAGTAAAGACACTAGTCGAAAAGGAAAGCTATAAAGACTTCTATATAGAGAACGAGATTCTCTATAAAGATCCTAATTTTGGCAATGGAACATTAGATTATTAAACTTGCACATAACCAGGACCGCAAGATTTGATCGAGAAATCGTACTATATTTCCGAATTGAGAGATAAGGTTATTCGTGTGGTACATAGTTGTGTGGAGTGTATTTTTGTTAACGCAAAAGCTGGCAAAAGAGAGGAATATTTTACTTCAATAGACATGGGTGACAAACCACTTTGTTCTTACCATATTGATTCTGGTCGGAATCGAATGTACAATCAGAAGGGCCGAATGTGAGAAATGGCATTGAGAGAGAGCAGTCCAAAGTGATAGAAGAGAAGAGACAAACACGTAGTGGCCGAACATTCTAGTAGTAGTAGAGAGAGCATAGCATAGGATCATTAATTATGTAATCATTATGTAATCATAAGTTGAGAGAGAGCTTGTTAAAAAGGCCGTAAATCATTTCTCAAAGAGACTATCAACTGAGTCGCACGACAAGTAGTCCAGTGTTATTATAAGTACACTAGCAAACCCGGCGAACCTCGTTTCACCTGACTGCTTTTAATATTTCTTAATATTTCGTTTGGGATTAACAGATGAAAAAAAAATTTTTGTTTTGATTTATATTTGAAAAGTAAAACGAAATTTTCATTTTAGCACCTTTGTAAACGACATTTGTTTTTTGGTGAAAACATGAATTTTTTAGATTAAGGCCACAACTAGTCAAGGATTGGTCCTGTGATTTGTTGATCGTCATGGCGAAGAAAAGACGAATCGGGATCCTTGGAATACGATTTTCCTCATCTTTAAATTTTTCTTTAAGTATTGATCATCAGTTTTCTTATTAACAAACGCTTTCCAATGCACAGTTTTGGTTGGTTTAAATTTCTAAGCATTAACCCTGCACATTCAAGGAGTTTAAAATACCTGTGTATGTCGCCGGTAAAATAGTCATTCGACCAACATTGAATATACACTTCTAAACGCAATTTACCTTGATTCAACCGAATAAAATTAAGGTACTACGTATTGTTTCGACATGTAAACACAATATTGTTGAAGTAATAATTGTCAAAAATTTTACGAATCAGCAAACGGTATGCGTAGTATTTCATCGACCTAACCTTCTTGGTAGTTTCCTATCCTAAAACAAATTTGGTAAAAATTGTATTTTAGAACACCTAATACGTTAACGCCATTGATCTTACCATTCAATAAATATTTCATTTTGATATTAAAGTTATATTCATCGTCCCCTTGCCAGAACATCAGCGGGTATTGAAACGCGTCATATGAACGTCACCAACAATAAACATTTCCACTTCATCCATTGTTGGATCATTAAATGTGCGTTCATGTGTTCTAGCAGGTTTTTTATCTGCTCTGATCATAACTGCAGATCTTGTATCTTACAAACAATTTTTTTTAACGTAAAATTACCTTAAATGTTGGATTATAACATGTTCTTCGATAATTTCAGCCCCAAATGAAGTCACTTGGAAGCAGACATTGTATTTTGAAGTGTTCGCTAGAAAATGTCATATTTCTAGTATTTCGCCATAAAGTAGGAAACACAATGGCACTGTTGGCGGGACCAATAATAACAATTTTACTTTACCACTAAGGCGGCACAAATCAGTTGTTTTACCAGCAAACTTCAATGAGCCACAATGCCACAAACTAATCGATGCAAGCTGTAGTCGATGGTGCAATCATATAGAAAGTCTGCTCGACTCAAATCTATTCTTGAACCATTTCTTCTTGCACTTTGAAGATTATTCCTATGCTCATCTGTACGATAGGCTCGAAGATTTCTCCTTTCTAACCTTTCTAACAGCCGTTTCATAGGCTGTCCTCTATGCTCTTGTGTTTGAGAAGCACGAATTAATGCCCTTCCTCGTTGAATACTAAAGCGGCGCTCCTCTTGTATAATTTCTCCTTGTTCATCGGATAATCTAGAACGTGGCATAATGATTAGATTGCTAATTGGTTTGGTTATGGGTTACTAAACACTGCACAAAACACGATATTCGAATTTCTATTATGTCACTACACAAAACACAATATTCGAATTTTTCCTTTAGTTTTCACATTGTATATTACAGAGCACTACAATGACATTAAAACAACAGTTGACTTTATTTAATTTGACTGTTAGAAAACGTTTGTAACGGGAAAAAAATTGGCTGTTTTAAGGGGTTTTCCGACAAATACTTATTGTTTTTAAGATGTATTCTGCTATTCGGGAGGAATCAAATCCGAAGGGATCAATAACCACGAAGATTGGTTCAGCAGATCTCGAGTTATAAGTAGTGTAACTAACACGAATAAAATAGAATAGAATAGAATAAATTTTTACCAATATATTTCATGGGCAACATGAAAGAACAACTTGATCGACGCCTAGTTCTGCTTCATGAACATCATGCGTTGGTCAGGTTGTTTAAGAGTGCTTTAGAGCGCATGCCAAATGATGACTATAAAGTTGTCATCAAAGCAGATAAACGACCATCTGGAACACACGAACGCACATTTAATGCTCCAACAGTAGACGAAGTTGCTATCCTGATTGTTGGTGAACAATTGGAAAAATGCGATATTGTGCTTACACGTCGCGATACTGGGCAACTACAACAAATATCTGAAATTCATCGATCATATGACGCATTGCAATACCCACTGATGTTTTGGCAAGGAGAAGATGGATATTATTTTAATATTAAATTGATAAATCCATTGAATGGTAAAGTATCAGTATCTTAATAATGGTTAATGTCTGTATTAATTGTCTTTGAAATGGTTAATTATCAAATTTTTAATTTCAGGTGAAGAAACTGCAAAGAAAGTTAGCTCAATGAATTATTATGGATATCGTTTGATGATTCGTCAAAATGCTGACAACTATTTGCTGCGGTTTCGTCGATTGTTTCAGCAGTAATGCGTTGACATGTATGTAAAAATAGAAACGGAACGTTTAACATTTATTAGGTTGAACCAAGCCAAACTGTGTAAACTGTGTTCTGAGGAGTACATCCATTTACGTGATGCAGTTAGTACTGAAGGAAATGCAGCTAATATTGGACGATTAACTATTCTGCCGGCGACGTACATTGGTAGCCCACGTCATATGCATGAATATGCACAAGATGCATATGTTCGTCATTACGGCCGGCCAGATCTCTTTATTACTTTTACCTGTCCAAAATGGTTAGAAATTACTATAAATATTATATATTATTAATTGCTGCTTCCCGTATAAACATCAAATGATAGACACGACATCACAGCACGTATACTTAGGCGAAAAATTCGGTCCCTGATGAACTTTATTGTTAAACAATGCGTCTTTGGATATACTCGATGCTGGATGTATTCAATCGAATGGCAAAAGCGAGGACTGCCGCACGCGCACATTCTTATTTAATTAGTGGAAAGAATTCAGCCTGACGAAATAGATGATATCATATGTGGCGAGATTCCTGATCATGAAGTCGATCCAGACCTACATGATGTTGTTACTACTAATATGATTCATGGACTTAATTCATGGAATTAACGGCGGGGACTGTTACTGGCAACTATGGGTATCCGCTGTATCCGCGTCGATCACCAGATGACAACGGTCGAACTGTCACAACAAAAGTGAAACGAATGGATTTCGTTGTCGACAACAATTGGATTTTCCATATTCGCCACTTATTTCTAAAACGTTCAAGACACATTGCAACGTTGAATACTGCAATTCAGTTAAGTTCATAAAATATATTTGCAAATATGTCACGAATGGCAGTGATATGGCGGTTTTTGGATTGCAATCATCAAATACCAACGATGAAATTTCACACTATCAAGTTGGTCGTTATGTCAACTGTAATGAAGCGATTTGGCGTATATTCGCATTTCGCATTCGCATTCATGCTGCTGTTATGCATTTGGCGTTGCATCTGGAGAATGGTCAACGAGTATATTTCACGGCTTCGAATGCTACGCCACGTGCTGAAACACATCCAGCAACTACAATGACCAGTTTTTGGCAATCTGCCCAAGCGATCAGTTTGCACGAACATTGCTTCACTCGGAGATGTCACGTTATTATACTTGGAATGCTTCATCCAAGAATTTTCAAAATTATGAATGTTTCTATTTGCGGTTGTTGCTGGTAAATGTGCGTGGGCCAACTTCATTTGAGACACTACGAACTGTTAATGGTGTAATGTTCCCAACATTATTATTATTATTAAAGTATAGGATATAGTTATAAACTATCAACCTAACTATATTTTATAAGCACTGGCAACTAAGGCCTTCGGCTTAGAGGAAAACTACATCCATACACTAGCCTGGGATTCGAACCCGGATCCTCGTTGTTCAGTTAACTAAATGACTGGCCCACTTAGACAACTCATCTACCGAGGACTGCAATGTTCCCAACATATCGTGCTGCATGTGAAGAATTTAACTTATTAGAAAACAATACGCATTGGGATACGACAATCGCTGAAGCCATTATCTCTGCATCTCCAAGTCAGATAAGCACATTATTCGCTATAATAATTTCGACATGTTTTCCATCAAACCCATGTAACCTGTGGCACAAATACAAGGATAGTAGAACTTGGCGAGATCCAACATAGCGGTTGCAGTTGCTTTTTCTGGAATAGCAGCCACATTGTTAGAAGGATGCCGTACGGCTCATTCAGCATTCAAATTACCTTTAAATCTTCAAACTATTGAAGATGATGAACAATAAACCACTGTGTTTAATATCTCATAAGAACTTAATTTTATTTTTACTTCAATGTTACTGAACTGTGTCTGCCACTGCTAGAACACGTCTTGATCGTTCGTTTGCTTGCTTATTACTGAATTTTCAATTCTTACGTAACTACGTAGGTCATATAGGTTTATAAAGAGTGACAGAGTCAGAGCATACCAGACTGGCGCCAGTATATTCTAGAAAACTTAAAAGAAAATACAAAAACAAAAGCATTGTGAGATGTGCAAGATCATTCATGAGTCTTTGCCTTGCTGCGTATAGCAATGTAAGTTATATGACAATTGGTTCCTCAACATCCCGCCCCCCCCTGAAACTGCGTTTCTGAACCCGGTAGGGCTGGAATCTTTGTGATAGGGCGAGTGACTTCTCCTGATTTGGTGAGAACCTGAACCGCTCTGACGAGGCCATCATCTCCTGTGAACACCTGGGTTACCCGTCCTAAGAGCCATGCCGATGGAGGCGCGTTAGAGTCCTTGATCAGTACAAGATTACCGATCGTAATGTTTGGTAGCTTGGTGGTCCATTTCGGGCGCTGTTGTAGCGATGTCAAGTATTCTTGATGCCAACGCTTCCAAAATCCTTGAAGCATTGCTTGAACATGCTGCCAGTAGCTCAATCGATTAGTCGGAATCTGCAAATAGCTGTCTTCAGGAACTACTGTATATGTTCTGCCAATTAAGAAATGTGCCGGTGACAGGTAGGCAATTTCAGTATCCGATGCTGTGCACAATTGTCGCGAATTAACGACAGATTCTATTTGCGAGAGCAGTGTGTGCATCTGCTCAAAGGTGAGGACGTTGGTTCCTATTACACGTCGCAAATGCAGCTTAACCGAGCGTACTGCCGACTCCCACTTACCACCCCAGTGTGGTGAATATGGAGGAATAAAATTCCATTTGATGCCTTGATCCGCAAGGGCTATTGAAACGACATCATTGTGCTCGCGTGAAGCGAGAAGCTGTACCATTTCGTCTAGTGCACGTTTTGCGCCAACAAAGTTACGTCCATTATCGCTATACATTTGGGAGCATTTCCCACGACGAGCCATAAAACGTTTTAATGCCGCCAAGAATGTGTCGGTGCTGAGATCAGTAGCCAGATCCAGATGAAGAGCTGAAGTAACCATACATACAAACAGGCAAATGTAGCCCTTTTCCTTCCTGGGGTTCCGTCCCTTGTGAACCTTCAACAAGATAGGTCCAGCATAATCGCATCCAGTATGCTCAAATGGAAAGGCTTGTCGCACTCGAACAGCCGGTAAATTGGCCATAAACTGATTTGCTGTGTGATGGCGCTGTGTAAAACAGTTTAAACACTCATGTGAGATACGTCGAATAAGATTTCGTGCGCCAATGATCCAATATTTCTGGCGAATTATTACAAACATTGCTGAAACTCCTGGATGAAGATTGACCTTATGCTCATGTTTCAGCAGCAATTCCACAAGGCGATGTTGTTTCGGCAAAACTACTGGATGCTTGGCATCTGCAGGCAATTGCGACCTTTCCAAACGTCCACCCACACGAATAATTCCATCTTCGTCAACGAAGGGAGATAGTTTGCTTAAAATTGATCGTCGCTCCAAAGATTGCTTTCTCAAAAGCAGCTGTCTATCGTCATTGAATTGATTTTGTGCATGTCGTAGGCAAAACTTCCTTGCTCTGGTAACTTCATCGAACTTTAGAGGTCCTGAATATTTAGACTTGCTTGATTTGATTCGATGAACGAAGCGGAATACAAGACTTTGGTTTTGAACTCAAGTTCTGCTGCTGGCTTGAGAATTGAGCAGCAAGTTGGTGGTCTATTTATTGTCTCTGAGTATAGTGTACAGTCGTGCAGCCAAGATGGTCCCTTCCACCATAGATCAAAGTTAATTAAATCACTCGCTAGCATGCCTCGTGATGCACAATCCGCAGGATTCTCTTTAGTGCTGACATGTCTCCAAGCGCTACGTGGTATGGTCTCTAGTATTTCTGCCGTTCGGTTGGCAACAAATGTTTTAAGTTTACAGGGTTGATGCGAAAGCCATGACAAAACGATTGTAGAATCGGTCCATGCGTGTATCTTACCATCCTTCTGGCGCAGACCAGACCTTACTGCTTGGAATAAACGAGCTAATAGTAGAGCTCCGCAAAGTTCCAATCGTGGCAACGACTTCTGCTTTAATGGTGACACTCTTGTTTTAGCAGCAATGAGTGCCACTCCGATGGTTCCATCTAGGTGTGTCACACGGTTGTAAATGACAGCAGAGTAAGCCTTTAACGAAGCATCTGAAAATCCATGCAGTTCGATGTCATCGGGTTGATTGTCTACAAATCGAGGTATCTTCAGGTTCCTTAACGTGAAAATGTCCTTTCTGAATGTTTGCCATAAGTGCGCTTGCTTCGTTGGTAGTTCCGAGTCCCAATCCAGATTAAGCAGCCATAATTCTTGGAGCAGAATTTTAAACTTGATCACCACTGGTGCCAAAATGCCGAGTGGGTCAAAGATGCGTGCCGTGTCAGACAGCACTTGTCGTTTCGTACAAGTCACATGTTCCGATAATGAAACCTTATATGTTAGGACGTCTTCTCCAGGACGCCAATGCAGCCCAAGCACCTTTGCTGCCATCTTTGAGAAATCGATTTCATTACCCTCGTTGCTGGAAATTCGTTTACTATTCGAGACCCATTTGCTTAGCTCCAATTGTGCCCGTGACATAAGGAGTATCAGCTCTTCCTTAATGTCGAGCAGTTCTTGTTCGTTCATGGCTCCTGTCAGTACGTCATCGACGTAGAAATCATCCAAAAGTATCCTAGCCGCCCTTGGAAACTCGTATTCGTGATCAGTTGCCAGTTGTTCCAGCACTCTAACTGCCAGAAACGGTGCACATGCCGTGCCATAGGTGACTGTGGTCGACTTGTAATGCTTTAGTGGTTCCTCAGGGTCTTCTCTCCAAAGGATTCGTTGAAAATTCTGATGTTCAGGGGCCACTAAAATCTGTCTGAACATTTTGACGATGTCCGCAGAAAATACGAATCTGTGCATTCGAAAACGCAGACAAACGTTGAAGAGGTTGCGTTGTATACATGGGCCAATGTGAAGTGCGTCGTTAAGAGATCGTCCATCCCGATCTTGAAATGATCCATCGAACACCACCCACAGCTTGGCACCTATGACTGGATGGTGTGGCAAATAGAATGACTTCTTACATACGTTTGTGGCTTCGTCTGCAGCTACTTCCTTCATGTGACCCAGCTGGATATACTCTCTCATAAACTGAGTATATTTTAACTTCAAGCTTCCATCCTTCATTAGACGACGCTCGACTGCGAGAAAACGCGATCTCGCTCCTTGAAATATATCCGCAAATTGTGGGTTTTGTTCCTTGAAGGGCAAATCGACTATGTATCTTCCATTCGAGTTGCGGTTGTGGGTACACCGGAAGTGCGTTTCGACCTTTTGATCCTCTTCGTTTACAGTTGTATGTGATGGAACTTCCTCTAGTTCGCAAAATCTTTGCAGTAGTCCATCTATATTAACCGTAGTCAGCAATGACGTAGATGACCATCCAAATATGGTGTTAACTGCAATAGGGTGCCCTTGACCATCGCATAACTTCTCTCCGGTGAGAACTAACCAAATGCAATCATTGCCCAGCAAAATGTCGATTGAAGCGATAGTTCTAAAGTCAGGGTCAGCCATTTGGTATCCATTAAATACCGACAGTGATGAAGCATTAATGTTTTCACGTGCCAATGGTGAGGTGATATTTCCTAAAATGTGAGCTTTAATATCGATGGAATGACTCGACACACGAGACATCATCTGATGCCCGATGTGGTAACTCGAAATGGCGAACGTGCAAGCCCCAACGTCTGTACGCACCGTTCCGAAATTTTTTTTTTTTTTTAACGTTTAATATATATTTATTGAATCTACTCTTAAATTAGAGCCTAACAACAAGTTTGAGATATTTTTCTTAGACTAGTACTTAAGATAAATCCTGGGGATATTGCAGGCGGCCCTAATCACTTGTTATTGGGTTGGTCTGTCATTTCTTTTAAGAAATTTCTTCTATTATTAGTTCGCGTAAGGGAATTGGCAAGAACATTTGGGTGTGCATCCAGTTTCGCAGAATACTTTAGTTGTTGAGTACCTATTTCAGATTTTACGCTAGGTATATTTAGATCATTTTGAATGTTGTCGTTTCGTATATACCACGGGGCCCCCGTGATTGATCTTAAAATCTTCGACTGCGCTCTTTGTATAATATCGACATAGCTGGTACTTGCATTTCCCCATAGTACAGCTCCGTAAGTCCAGATGGGTTTCAGTACCGAGTTGTATAGGAGGACTTTATACTCCAGACGTAGAGGGGACCGAGCATTGATGATCCAATGTAGGCTACTCGCTTTCAGTTTAAGCTGTGACTTTTTTGCTTCGATGTGCTTGCGCCAAGTTAGTCTTCTGTCTAGGTGGATGCCAAGGTAAGTGACATCCACGGCTTGAGGAACTGGTACGTTGTTTAGCATTAGAGCTGAACAGTTTCTTCTGTTAAGCGTAAATGTAACATGTTTGCATTTCTGCTCGTTGACCCGGATACGCCAGGTTGCTACCCATTCCTCTACCACCTTAAGGTGTTCCTCTAGTTTTGCAGAGGCTTGTATTGGGCATTTGGATCTGCTAAGGATTGCCGTGTCATCGGCAAAAGTGGACGTTGTAAGTCCTAAACTCGTTGGTAAGTCTGCAGTGTACAGCAGGTAGAGCAATGGGCCGAGTACACTGCCTTGCGGTACACCAGCTTTGATTTCAAAATCAGCGGAGACGGAGCCATTACATCTTACAGCGAATTTCCTATTGTAAAGGTAAAATTTCAATGAGTTTGTGTGTGTACTGTGGCAGTTTTTGCCGAATTTTGAACATCAGACCCTCCAGCCAAACTCTATCGAAAGCCTGGGCAACGTCGAGAAAGACAGCCGCACAGTATTCTTTTAGTTCGAATGCTGTTCGTATTTCGAATGTTATGCGATTGACTTGTTCAATTGTACCATGTTTTTCGCGGAAGCCAAACTGGTGTGAAGGGATTGTGTTCTCCGATGCCAGAAATGAGTTTAGGCGGATCTGCAGGACCTTTTCAAAAAGCTTCGAAAGACATGGCAGCAAACTAATTGGCCTATAGGATGATGGCTGGGTTTTGTCCTTTCCCACTTTAGGAATCATGATGATAGTGTACTTTTTCCATGTTCTTGGGAAGTAGCCAATTTTTATTATAGCGTTGAACAGTTTGCAGATATATTGTATTGCAATGATAGGGAGTTCTAGGATCATTTTCGGTGTGATTAGGTCATGGCCAGGGGCTTTTTTCGGCTTTATGTGGTTTTTAATAACTACTCACTATCCGTTAATGTGCTCGAAGGGGCAATAACAGATGAGTTTGATGTTGGATTTGGCTTGAAAACCATTTTAAGATGTGTGGCAAATACGGATGCCCTCTCTTCTTCACTGCGGGCCCATCCACCGGTTGGACTCCTTATCGGTGAATTTGTCTCTGTAGGAGCGCTTAAAGTTGGGTGGGCTTTCCACAGAGGTTGTTTAGTGCTGGTTGGACTGAGCTTTTCTATGTATTTTCTTTGAGCCCAGCTTTCCTCTTGTCTTAACGCCTTGGAGAGGTTGCGATTAGCTTGCCTTAGGCGAAGTTTTGCTGCTGGTGATCGAGTAATCTGTCATTCTCTTCTTAGACGTCGTTTTTCCGTTACTAATTGTTCTATCCGCCGGTTCGTAGGCCTGTCAACAGGTTTGGTGTAAGAAGAGGCATGTGGAGTAGATACTCTTGCTGCAGCTCCCATCATCGACTCAAGTGCAGAGACGCACATATCAATGTCCTCTGCAGCATCCAGTTTCGGCGAACAGTCAATGTGGGCACTCATGTACATTTTAAATTTAAGCCAATTTGTTTTGTTGTTTGTAAGCCTATATGGGCGATCAAGTACTTGAGGTCTTGTTAATAATGTGAATAGCACTGGAGAGTGATCGGAAGTTAAATCTAGCAGTGTTTCCGCAGTGATCCGATTACGTGGAATCCTCTTGGTTACTGCGAAATCAATCAAGTCAGGCACTTTCTGTGGATCTGTGGGCCAATAAGTAGGCCTACCCGGTGAGACGCAATCCATCTTATTGAGAGGGTTGACTATTGTGTTGTACAACTGCTTTCCTTTAGGATTTACCAGGCGAGATCCCCAGTGCGTATGTTTGGCGTTATAGTCCCCTGCTGCAATGAAGCGATCTCCGAGTGTGTTAAAGAAATCGGTAAATTCCTTTTCAGAGATTGAGAAGCGTGGTGGGCAGTACAGGGCGACCAATGTAGTGTCGCCGCAGCTGGTTTGGACGGTTATAGCAGTTGCTTGTAGGTGCTGTGTTTCAATTCTGTTGAGGAACGAGTGTTTTATACGGTTTTTGATTAGGATACCGGTCCGTATCGTTCCGAAATGAATGACAAATTTGAGGCGCTATCCAATAAAATACGGCACGTCAGCAAGGCTCCTTGAGAATTTCGGACGTGTACCAATGCAATAAGGTAGAGTGCTTCGTCGTTGGCCATTTGGCATGTCCAGTTCTCAAAAAATTAAAACACATATGTTTCTCCTTCGCAAAGGTGTAACGTTGCTTGACAGTCAAGCTCTGGAATTGAGGACAAGCCGACAGTATATGCTCAGTACTATGACATTTCATACAATTACCTGTATTGGCAAGCATGGTGCGTGCTTGCCTTTTTCCTTTTTCATCCCTCGGTTTGCTCGCTACATGATCGACAACTTGACTGAGCTTAAGGCGATCGCATCGTGAGTCCAAAAACTTGAGCAACTCTTCAATGGTAGGATTTTTGATATCTTGGCTTTTGTCGATCCATTCACGTCGGGTAGCCTCATCAACCTTGTTGATGAGCAAGTATATGAGCCAACAGTCACGGCCCGTTTGTCCAGAAGCGTCTAAAGCCCGAATAACATCACTGGCTCCGCAAGTCAGAGCGCGTAGCGATGATGAGTTTTGCCCAACAGCTTTTGGCAAGGCGGTGAATGTGTCTATCAGTAAATTCACCAAGTAACGGGTCTTTTCATATCGATCGCTCAATGATTTCCATGCAGTGTCGTAATTTGCATCCACTACGTGCAAATGCTGGATGAGTATCGCTGCTTCTCCTATGACGCATGACTTCAGGTGATGAAACTTTTGGATATTCGTCAAAGTTGTCTTTCCGTGAATGGTACTCTCAAACAGGTCTTTAAAGGCATGCCATTCCTTGTAATCTCCACCGAACGGCTTGATGTTGAATTTCGGTAACTCACAATCTCTTGTTGCCGGTGTTGCAACCGACTGTGAGCCTGACGAAGACGAAGATTGCTGTGGCGAGAGCAAGCTCTCAACCAATAGTTGCTGCTGCTCCATTTGACGTTGCATCTGGAGTTCCATTTGACGCTGCTGGTGTTCCATTTGACCCTGCATCTGGAGTTGTAGTTGTTGCTGTTGATTCTGCATTTGTTGCAGAATTCCTTGGAAGAGCGTACCATCGTTGCCAGCCGCGCCGATTTCTTCCAACTTGCCAGACGTAGCCAAGGTAGCTCGTAATGCCTTAAGGCGGGCATTTGCTATTTCATATTTCTCCTCGTATATCCCGAAGTCTTCGGTAGGGTCCACATAACCCTCTAGTTTGTCGTATTTGGCCAATTCGTCGCCAGACTTCACGAACTCGTTCCACGCATTGGACAAAGTTTCCAATTTGGTGTCAATTGTGAAGACGTCGGCATCCTGTGCAGGATTCTCTGCATATCCATATATGCGGGTAATGGTTGTCTTCAATCTTCCTCTGGCCTTTATGAATGTTTTCATTTCCTCCATGATGAAATACCAAGAAATCTCCACTGCTTGTGTGGACCAAAAATTTCACGACGCGTGTTTCTCCAAGAGATGTGTACCCTCACGATCTCGTCGTTTTTATCGATAACAGATATCGATAGGCGAGTGGCGCCACCGTTTGTCCGCGCTTTTTCCAATAAGCACGCGATTGAATATTCGATAGTAGGCCAGAACTATCGACTACTAACTTTGAGGTTAACAATTAATTGCAACCACGTTGCAACAAATTATTAAGCAATGAGTAACAAACAAACAATGCCCAACGATCCGGCTCGAAGGACCAAATTATGATGAACAATAAACCACTGTGTTTAATATCTCATAAGAACTTAACTTTATTTTTACTTCAATGTTACTGAACTGTGTCTGCCACTGCCAGAACACGTCTTGATCGTTCGTTTGCTTGCTTATTACTAAATTTCAATTCTTACGTAACTACGTAGGTCATATAGGTTTATAAAGAGTGATAGAGACAGAGCATACCAGACTGTCGCCAGTATATTCTAGAAAACTTAAAAGAAAATGGCGCATAAACGTGCATTTGAAGCGCTTAACCGAAAATTAAAAGATTTACGCAATGACTCGAGATGTTTTGGAGGAGCAATGATTTCCAAGATCTACGGCTGCCGATGAAATAAACGCTTGCCTCAAATCGTCAAATCTATGGCGCAATGTGAAGAAACTGCAGCTGGCAACAAACATGAGAGTTACATTGACCCTGAAATCTGCTGAAGATTTCTCGGAGCAATTGCTGACTATCGGTAATGGTCAAGTACCTGTCGATGAATCGAGTGGATTAATATCATTTCCAAATAATTTCTGTAATATTGTCTCATCAAAAGACGAACTTATCAACAATGTATATTCAAATATTATTTCTAACTACAAAAAATAATGAATGAGTTGAGTGAGCGAGCAATTTTAGCGGCTAAGAATAAAGATGTAGATGACCTGAACTACATAATTCAAAATAAGATCATTGGAACAATGCATTCATTCCAATCTATTGACTACGTCACAAATGAAGATGAAGCCACCAACTATTCCAGTGAATTTTTAAACTCTTTGGACGTGCCTGGCTTACCACCGCACAATTTGCGCCTAAAGGTTGGCTCCGTAGTAATCATGCTTCGAAACATAAACCAACTAAAACTGTGCAACGGTACGCGTTTGGTGGTTAGTAAATTGATGAACAATGTAATTTATGCTACGATAATGATAGGAAAATTCAAAGGTGAGGAAGTTCTCATTCCGAGGATCCCGATGATCCCAACCGATATGCCGTTTTAATTTAAAAGACTTCAATTTCCGATACGTATTGCATTTGCCATGACCATCAACAAATCACAAGGCCAATCCTTAAAAGTTTGTGGTTTCAATCTAGAACATTCATGTTTTTCCCATGGTCAATTATATGTGGCATGTTCACGGGTCAGATAATAAAACGAAAAATGTCGTGTATCACAAGGTACTTAAGTGAAGAGCAACCTATGTACTAAATACAGAAATAATAATGAATGATTAATGTAGTTATTTAATTTTTTTTGTATTTTTCCCAAAAAGAAAACACAATCTGTTATTTATTGTCATTGTTAAGGTTAGTTAATAAGTTAATAAATAAATAAATATAGTAACGATCATTAAACCAGCGCTACATATATATACAGTGTGGGGTCGGAAACGTCTCCTTCTGTGCGTTACAAACATACATATATCTTTATTTAACTCCATAATATTACGTTATTTTCTAAAAAGGGAAGGTATAGTATATTCATACCAAAAATCATTGTATGAGTTGCAAGCAACCCAAGTCCAAAACATATTCAGCAGTTTCGTCGTAGATGATTGAAAAGTATAGCGCGAACAGAAGTGGCAAAAAGATGAGGAGAGATAAGGTGAGAAAGGCTGTTAAATGATTGGCAAAGAACACGAAATGGTTCGTGAAGAGAGTAGTTAGTCAGACATCTACTAAGGTGAATAAGAAAATATCAAAGAAGCTAACATCGGCTATGCCGAAGTTTATATACCCTTGCAGTCCTTAGTAATAATAATTTTACATGTTCAAAATTTGTTTTCTGCAACTCAATTCATCAATATATATACAAAACAATTTTACTCCCTACTTTACAATTATTTTACAATCACATATGTAAATTTCGTAGCATACCCTGATTTTTATGAAAATGTTTCTTCTAGTTCTTCGTGAGCTATATGATATAGTGGTCAGATCCTGATGGTTTTCATACTTTATTTTTCACGGGTAATAAAAAACACAAAAAAAAATTTAAGACGGCTGAGTAAAACGCATTCGTAACGCGAACTTAAGTATTGCTTCTGAACCGATTCAATACTACGCTTGTGAACATCATATTGAGGGTTCCACACTGGCGAGCAATATTCTAGAGTAGGGTGAACTAACGAAGTATATAAAACCTTTGTTACGTAAGGTTCATCAAAATCTTTGGTCCAACGTTTTATGAAACCAATAAGACTGCATGCTCTATTGACAATTCAAGAGATGTGAAAATTAAATGAAAGTTTTGGGGTCAAACATAACGCTTAAGTCTTTGAATGATGGTACACAATCTAACAAAAGAGACTTTATAGAGTAATGTGCTAGGAACGGAGACAAACCACTTCTGGATAGGTGTTGAAGGGAAGACGTAATAATTTGTCATCAATTAGCCAAGAAATATTAGGCAAGTTAAAATCTTTAAGACGACTAAAAATAGTTCGCAAAGCATCAGCAGGATGGAGGAATATAGATACTAAAGTTGGAACACTAACCATAGAATAAATAGATGCGTCAAACTCAAGATTTTTTGATTACAAACGCTAGCCTGAGCGTGGAACCCCAGAGAACTTCGGCAAAAGCCGAACAGCGTAGAACTCCAGAGAGCGGCCGCAGCGAGAGCGAAAAACGTTCGCTCGCAGCAGTGTCGCTACTCATCGAAAAAATTCTGTCTGCCACAAATCGCAGAACGATGAACGCATGTATATGTCGCTGTGTTCTCGTTTTGCATATGTATGTGTACACTCGTCAGTACATGCTCAAGCTTCGTAGTGTGTGTGTGACGATGTGAGTTGTACAACATCGCATTTCAATGCGAAAATGAGATGCGGGCTTAACTAGGCCGTGGAGGCCTTTTCGCAAAAATTGGAGTATCCCCATGAAATTTACCAATATGATAGTATTGAATGAAATCTCAGATCCCAAAATTTGAATCTGATCGTAAAAATAAACCAGAGGGCCGGGCTAACTTCGACCGCGTCAAAGTTTGTATACCCTTGCAATTATTTTGGTAACTCTTTCCTTACCTATAGCCATCAAAGTGGAAAAACGTTTAAGCTAAAAAGGCTAATGTTTCCGAAAGAACGGCCTACATAGGAAATAACGAAGATATTGATCAAAGTCACTGTTTTCCACCGATTGTTCCTATGGGAGCTATATGATATAGTTACCCGATCCTTATTAAATTTGGCACAGTCATTAACAGATATATTAAACTAACAAATGTTTAATTTGTAAGCAATCGCGGCAAAATTAACGAAGTTATTGACAAAAGTCACTGTTTTCGAAAGATCGTTCCTATGGGAGCTATATGATATAGTCATTCGATCTTGATCAAATTTGGCGTAGTCGTTTATATGTGAAATTAACTTACCAATATTAAATTTCACGACAATAGCTCAAAAAATAACGAAGTTATTAAGAAAAGTCACTGTTCGTGACTTTGCCATTTGTATGGGAGCTATATGATATAGTGATCCGATACGGCTGAATCCGAGATATACAACGCCTGCAGTATATACAAGCCTACATGCAAAATTTCAGCTCTGTAGCTCTTACGGTCTAGGAGGAGTTTGCGTTGATCCAGACGGACGGACGGACGGACGGACGGACATGGCTATTTGAACTCGTCTCGTCGTGCTGATCAAGAATATATATACTTTATATGGTCGGAGATGCTTCCTTCTATGCGTTGCACACTTTTGACCAAAATTAATATACCCTTTTTGCAAGGGTATAAAAACAAGTTAATGTCAATATAAATCGGTTTAAACGCTGCCGGCAGCGCTGCTTGCTGCCTACTACGTCGTCATCAAATCAACAGAGCACACGCATACACACACAGACGCAACGCTACCTGAACTGTATGTGTATGCGTGCCGTGCTTTGCTTAGGGAATAATGGAAGAAGAAGAAAAAATTGTAGTTAAAAGAGAAATAATATTTTGTTTGTGAATTGATGAATAGAGTTGCAGGGCAAGAAATTTCAAAAAGGAAAAATATTATTGCCAAGTATACTGCAAGGGTATATGCACTTCGGCATAGCCGAAGTTAGTTTCTTTCATATTTTTCAATATATTTACTTTTTTAATTATATTTAGGGCCGGGGCTAACTTCGACCGCGTCAAAATTTGTATACCCTTGCAACTTTTTTGGTAACTCTTTCCTTACCTATAGCCATCAAAATGGAAAAACGTTTTTTCTAAAAAGGCTAAAGTTTGTGAAAGAACGGCCTACAATCTTAGCATAAGAAATAACGAAGATATTGATCAAAGTCACTGTTTTCCACCGATCGTTCCTATTGGAGCTATATGATATAGCCACCCGATCTTTATCGAATTCGGCACAGTAAAAAATATGTAATTTGAAAGCAATCGCGTTAAAAGTAACGAAGTTATTCAAAAAAGTCACTGTTTTCTATGGGAGCTATATGATATAGTCACCCGCTCTTGATCAAATTTGGCATAGTCGTTTATATGTGTAATTAACTCACCAATATTAAATTTCACGACAATAGATGAAATAAATAATCAAGTTATTTAGAAAAGTCACTGTTCGTGACTTTGCCATTTGTATGGGTGCTATATGATATAGTGATCTGATCCGACTGAATCCGAGATATACAACCCCTGCATATACCCCTGTATCACTAATCATAGAACACATAGATGGGACAAACTCATGATTTTTTGATTGCAAACGCTAGCCTAGTCATGGAACCCCAGAGAACTTCGGGAAAACCCGAACGCTCGTACTCTCAATGAGAGCGTAAAGTGGGGAGAGGGCCAAGCAGCTACGAAAATAATTTAGTCTAGCACAGACTACTGAACGACGAAGGCAGGCCTATGTCGCTTGTGATTTCGTTCTGTCTATGTATGTGTACACTCGTCTGTACATGCTCAGGCTTCGTAGTGTGAGTGTGACGTGAAGTTGTACAACATCGCATTTCAATCGCTCGCTCGACCAAAATTTTTAGTTTTCGACAAAACAGCGACAATGCGAATAAGATATGTCCCCGTGGAAAGAATATCAAGAAATATTGCCATCTGCTTCGTATGTATCCCGGTGGCTGTGCCGATAGAGTGCTGGATTGGCGATAGGAATGTCCCTGGTTCGATTCCCAACTCGAAATCGTCGGCTTAAATAAGGTTTTTTTCTATTTTATAATTTTGTTTTTATTTTTTTGTTGATTTATTTGTTTATTTATTTTTTGCTTAATTTATTTTTTTAATCCATTTTATTATTTATTAAAAAAAATTCAATTTGTGTCTCAATAGAGCTGCAATTATTCTTATTTCCATTACCAACCTGGGTTGCAGCATTTGGAAAATTCAAAATTTCAGAATCTTCTTCTGTGCAAAAATCGTACACATCATAATTATGTCGGTTTCTTCAAATAAGCGAAGAATCGGTATAGCACCTGCTTTCAGATATTTTACGCGGACAATTTTTTGCAAATTACATTTTGAAACCCACTGGCGACGGACAGTCTCGTTTTTAGGAAACTTAAAAAGTCGTTCGGGAAAGTGCTCTGAGCCATCTCTGTGGTTTCTTAGGCACGACTTAATAACACACTTAAGCCCACTTTTCCTACCATGAGTCACTTCTCCAGCAAAACTGTTGACTCTTTGACCTACAATGTTTGGCCATAAAAAGAAACTGATACAACTCAGAAATGCATTTCAAAGACCACGTAAAAGTCAAATCTTGTTCGTGGGCCACATGTCGACAGAATTTCGCTGCTTGTACAAACGTACACATTTTGTTTTTTTTTTTTTACTTCTTTTTAGTCTTACTAATTGAAAATTGAAATATCATATAGCCGCAATATTTCAAACGAAATTGCAGCAGCCGCAGCCCATTGAAAATTTTATCAGGCAAAATTTATGCAAAAGCCTAAAGCCTCAAATGGAATGAAGTGAATTGAAGTAAAGTAAACTGAAGTGCAATGGGTTAACACGCCCACCATATGTAAGCCTTACTTTGAATTTCACACATTATTTTTTTGGTTTTTTTGTTTTTTGTTTAAGCACTTGGTAATATACAAATAATTGCCGTTTATTATCACATGCAAGAACACGACGAGGCGTTGCTGCATGCCCTCACACATTTCGAGTTGGAGAGTTTGATTAATTATCTGAAATGTCAAGAAGGCAAATCTTAACTAAATGGGACAAGGCAGAACTGAAACTGTTTAAACAATTAACACCGAAAACCAACTTCTAAGGTTCGATCTTCGCACTTCGCAGTTTAAAAATTTTATTGAGCAAGGATATAGTTAAAAATAAATCACAAAATTTTATGTCTTGACAAACAACTAATTATTTTCTGCGTATTGATTTAAAAATTTTTACGAATCCATGTTATTTACTAATTTTTTACTCCCATGTTTGTGAGTTTGACCTAAACACCTGAAATACTGTTCAATCTATAATTGCAGTTTATAAATTAGTAACTAAATCACAAATTAAAGAAAACTTTAATAAATTATTTCGGTGCTTAACGGAAATAGTTGTATTTAATGTTAAGTTAACAGCATCATTTGCGAGCCATTTCAGATTCAAAGAAAGCTCTGTTAATTTAGAACTGTTGCCGACCGAGCAACAAGTTGTTTTCATACGATGGTCGAGCGCGTTGAGCTGCTTACTCCGCTATATATATTCGATGATAACGGGTTCGAATCCCCTTGCCGCTGCCACGGAAAAATTCGAAATTTTACTACTTTGTTTGTACCTTCAGCTTATGCACTGGCAAGAGTTTTTGGTAATTTTAATAATCATTAACTCTAATCCGCTGAAGGTAGATTAAATCGTTCATTCTTACATTCCGTTGACACTGCATTATTAGCTTCTATATGTGAGCCTTGCAGCTTAGCTGATTGGGAGTGAACACAATTTTTTTTACGAATGAAAATTTATTCCATCCTTTAAAGCAAAAAATTTTTTATGCTTCTCTATCTATTACCGAATTGTAAAAACTGAAATTTATTAAAATTTCTACGCACATATTTTACCTACAATTGAAAAACCATCTAACTATGCATGTTTTAACTAACTGAGCCAAAAACATTCTGTTTTATGCAGTTTGACAAATCCATTTTAATGTTAATTCAAAATCTTTTATTTGCTATAACATATATCGTAACTACAAATTCTTATTTCATATTTTTCTACTTGCCTATTTCAACATTTGTTTGTTCATATTTCTTTTACAATTCATTAAACATTACAATGTTTTTAATATTTTCTTATTTTATAACCTCCACATTTTCATTCTTATCAAACAACATTTTCGCTTTTAGTTTTACAAACATTGTCTTTTCTTTATGTTCTCATTTACGTTTCAAGAATCCACGGCAAGGTACCACCACGTAGCACCGACAACAACACTCTTTCTAAAAGCATCCCTACATTCCATCCCATTTCCCCTAGTGCCTCAATCACTAGTCCATACGGTCTGGTTTCAACCGTCTCTTTATCACAGTCTTTTCCAACTGTTTCCATACGGTCTGTTTCACCCGTCTCTTCATCACAGTCCTTTCCAACTGTTTCCATACGGTCTGATTCACCCGTTTCACCACAGTCTCTTCCAACTGTGCCATTACGGTCTGTTTCACCCGTTTCACCAGATGAATCATACTTCTCTCCGTCAATATCCAGCTCGCTTGGTACCTGCACCTCTGGCATTCTCCGTAAACTATCATGTGGGTACTTATACTGTCTTTTACTTGACGTGGACTTCAACGTATATCTATCGCCTACTAATACATTCTATGACCATAAAAGGTCCACGAAACTTAGTGTCCAACTTAGTCTGTTGTTTCTCACTATTTTTGATCAGAACATAATCTCCCTTACTGAATCTGACTACTTTTGCCTTGTCTAAGTTTGTCATAGTTTGCTGCATTCTCCATATTTCTTTTAGCGTGAGATCTTTGTTCATTTAAGTCTATCGCTGTCTCATCATTATCAATGGGAACTAATCCCAATGGTCGAGCACTCTTACCGATTAATAATTCTAACGGACTCGATTTTGTAACTCGACTAACTGTACAGTTTAATGCTAATTGAACGTCCCCTATAGCATCTTGCCATGAACGCTCACTGGATTCAACGATAGTTAATAAATCTTTTAAAGTGCTCATCACTCTTTCGACCTTTCCATTTGCCCGGCTAGCACCTGTCGCTATCAGGTGAAGCTGAATTTTCTGAGAAGCACAGAATTCGTCAAATTTCAATCCCGTGAAACTTCTGCCTTGTTCAGCCACTAATCGAGCAGGTACTCCAAAAAGCGCAATCGATGACTTTAATGCATCAATACAACTAACTGCGTCAAGCTTATAAGTGTGGTACAAATAAACATATTTTGTAAAACAATCTTTCTTCCCACTTAGTTTTCCAGTGATATCTATATGCAACGTATGCCAAGGAATGCTAATCTTCGGAATCGAATGCAGTTCCACTTGGACTTTTCAGGACGCTGATTTTGTCACCCTACAAGGGATGCAATTCTCTAAAAACTTTCGAACGTACTTCGCAATTCCCGTAAACCAGTAATGCTCGTACACTTTATCTAGGGTCTTTTCCCAACTTAAGTGTAAGATCGATTCATGTACTTGGTTTATTACAGACCATCTTAAGGTTCTAGGAATGACTGGCAAACAACGAGTCCTACAATTTCTTTGAATTTTTCTGTAAAGCACATTAGCTCTCATTTCATAAAATGCAGCTAAATCTTTAGAAAGTTCACCCTCATTCAACTTGTTAATTGTTTGCAAAATATCCTGATCACGTTGTTGTTCAGTTGACGCCATCCATATGAATCCAATTTTCAGTTATTTCCATCAACTGTACATGTTTTTCTACAACTTTATTTTGATTCTCTTTTTTCTTATCAGGCAAAGGATTCCTTGACAGAAAATATACATGGGCCATACGTTTGCCTTCGCGATATTGAATATCTAGAAGCCTTTAACGAATTACAATCAGTAAAAATGACAAACCTATTACCATGTAGATAATGTCTAAAGTGTTTTACTGCATTAACTACCGCGAGTGTTTCTAACTCATAAGACGTGTATTTCGATTCACACACACTAGTAGTTTTACTTAAATATTCAAACACATACGGTTTATTTTCAATTCGATGCAAAAGTATGGCTCCATAGCCAATGGCACTTGCATCTGTATGCAGTTCTATGGGGTATTAAGGATCGAATATTACCAAGACTGGTTTGCTTGTAACGATATCAATAATCTGTTTGCAAACCTTATGTTCATTCGTCCAGTCAAAATTAATTTTAATAGATGTAAGAGAGTAAAGACATATATAAATTGCCTCGATGTTGTAATTGACCTGGGTGGTGGCTATGCGCTTAATGCCTCAATTTTACGCAAATTTGGACGAATCTTACCCGCCTGTACTTTGTATCCTAGATACTGAACAGAATTCCTCAAAATTGAGCATTTTTCTACATTAAACGAAAAGCCTGCCTTAGTCAAAATATTCAAGACGATCTCTAATCTTTCAATAGCTTCTTCCTTAGTTGACGCCATCCATATAGACAATAACGTACGAAAATGCCATCGCCCACTGCTTTCATCAATGCTCTTTGAAAAACCGACGGTGCGTTCTTTAGACCAAACATCGCTAATAACTCAAATTGTCCGTCGGGAGTGACGAATGCAGTGTACTGAATGGAGTTCTCGTGTAATGGGACCTGATAATACCCGCAAGCCATGTCCAAGCAAGTAAAGTATCTTGCTCCACGCAATCTAGCTATCTGATCTGAAATTAAAGGTAGAGGAAACTTATTTGCAATGTTATTTCTATGTAATTCCCTATAATCGACACAGAGTCTTACAGATCCGTTTTTCTTTTTTAGAGTAATTCTCTTTCACTGGGACTGAGTCTGTAAGGGCGTCTTTGCACAGTCTTGGTGGGTTCTACTAATCGAATTGACATTACACCAGTAGTTACGCGAGTTAAAGGAGTTCCGCGAATGAATGATTTTGAATGCTTTCTTAACAATCTTAACAATTGATTTTTATCTTCTCGCTGTGCTTCAGTTGCTAAGTTATTAAAATCATTTCGTAACTTTTTACAGAACATTCGTTAACTGTTTTGTCTTTAATTATTTCCACACCTTCTTTGATACTATAGCAGAGTATCCTTGTGCTAAAATTTCGCGGCCAATTACAATATTATTTTTCATATTATTATCTTGGACTACATGAAATATTACTTCGATACAATTTCCAATTATCATTACATTACTTGTTATTTGAATTGACGAAACTACACTAACATTACCAATTCCACTCAATGATTACGTTATTTGTTCTTTTCCCAGACAGTTTGTGTGCTATGCTCTCTTTGACTAACGAGCATTCTGCGCCTGAATCATATGTAATCGGAAAATTCTCACCTGGGCGCAACATAATTGCTTTTGGTTCATCAACGACACATAGGTTAACCCTCTTATGCACACGTGATCCTGCGGGACCATCCGAACTCTTGGGGCATTGAGTATAGATGTGTCCCGGGTCGTGACATCGATAGCAAGTCACGACTTAAGCACGCACTGACGAAGCTCGCTGATCTTCTCCAGATGTAGAAGGTTTCTGCACTCTGCATTCCGACTTCCTGTGTCCAAGCTTCCCACATGAGTAACATTTGATTGGAAATGTTTTAGCACGCTTTGCAATTGAATAATCGTCTGAAGAGCTGGACCGCTTATTGTCAAACGAAAAGACTTGTAACTCGGACCGTAAGTCTCGTCTGCTGCGAATAGTCAGTGTGTACGCAATTCGTTGTAGTCTGCTGTCATAGTTTGCTAAATGACCAAGAACAACCGATGCAGCAATTTGCTCATGATCCATGCCACGCCATTTTGTTAAAAGTGACGTCATTAGCCGACTCCCACACACGGCAAGACACTCGCCAGAACCACTCCACCGTAGCACACCATTGCGTGGCGTTGGCTCCAGCAGCGTCGGAGTTAAATTTCGGTAGAACAATTTCACCGTCTTGTCGAGATTCACTAGGCGATGCACGAAAAGTTTTCGCTATCTCCCAGAAGTTTCAATTTTGTTGTTCTAATAAAATGCGAAACTGCTCCTCATTTATTGTTGGTCTTGAGTTAGACCCCACTTCTGATATCGGCGAAGAGAGGAGTTCAGGGTTTCCTGAATCGTTGATTCCGTTGTTGGATTCCATTTTTCCACTAATTTTGTGCAGCGAGTCTCGACGTGCTTTACGGTTGACTTCCAGAAGGAAAAGAGACTGAATTCTCTCAACCGCACACGGAGCCACACTCGATGACAGCCTATGCTGTCATCGCACATATCTACTAGTGTTAAACAGTTCTACATCAGTCAAGATATTCATTACTTAACACTGATCAAATCGCCTTAACATTAGGCACACAATTCAAATTATTAGAAATGCCTAATTCAATCTTCACGGTCATCCTGACAAATTACACGTCCTCGTGAAGCAGGAGTATAAACCACCTTTACAATCTCCGACATACTGTAATGTAATATAAAACCTATATATTTCGTTTAATGAATGATAACTTTTTATTTTTGTAACATTTTATGGAATATATTTTAAAATGTACTTAATTTTGATGATGAGTTGCCTATGCCTATTTCGTGTTAAAATTTTACTTAATTTTGATATAAAATGATTAAAGTTAACAACTTTTGTAACTTTTAGTGTATTATGTTCTTAAATTTTTACTTAATTTAAATGTATTTCCCAATTTTTGCCACAAGGAACAATAAGGATTTTAAAAATGTTTAGATTAGAGGGGTGAATGTATGCTAAAATTTGTACTTAATTTTGATGTAGTTTTTAATATGTATAACATAAGTGTGGCCAAAGGGACAATATTCAACTTTTGTTACTTTTTGAAATTGACATATGTAATTTTGATGTAAAGGAATAAATCTGCTTCCTGTTTTACATGGACTGGACTTAAAAATTAGTTGTTATATATTTTTTAAAATTCGCGTGTTTTTCATGTAAGGATTTTATCTATTTTTTTTGCACAATTTTAATTAAGTACAAATTTTTTAATTTTTGTCTCAAGCACCAACACGATAATTTTTGAAACTTTTTATTCAAATAATTTTCAAGCTCGCAGCAATATTGTTACTATTCCACTGAAATATTTTCTTTCAATTCATATGACCTTTTGTGAGTGAGTATTTCTAGGTAACTAGATTGACTTGCTATGATATGAGAAACTTTGAAAATTAATTGAAAATTAATTCTAAGAGCCTTGAAAACAGGTCATTACATGGCATGGCATGACATTTGTTGGCATGCAGTTTGTCTCTCTTTCCGCCCCCATCCCACCATGACTCGAATCCGCTCCCATTTTAAGTACCTTCTCCCCCCACCAATACTCTGACAGTTTGACATTTACTACGACAAAAAATTTGCAACTTGTTACTGATGTCGATATGCTGATGATTTCCCATCTCACATCTTTTGGCATGCCATTTGGCTGTGGACCTCGAAATAAAATATTACCCCCGAACCGGATTTTCTAGCAACTCCCATGTTTGTAATCACATTAAATGTCGATGTCTAGTAACAAATTGCTCTGCACAGGTTGCAAATATATCTGCTCTGACATCATCTATAACCATTAAACATTATCGCATCAATGTGTATATTATGTAAGCCCACACCCATATTCAGTAATACGGCAATTTTGTTGTTTCTCTTTTGACAAAATACATAATTTTATTTAATTTACTCGCTTTTAATGGACTGCCAAGCAAGGTGACGACCAGCAAAATACAAACAACAAATACGACGAAAAGACCTTTGTCAATGTCGTTGTTTTGATACTCTTTCCAAATGGGGGCAAAACTAAGAAGTACCCGGATCTTAAAGTGCTTGAAGAGGGTATAACAAAATTGGTCGGATCAAGGACCTCGGGACGCCCAATCGAACTACCAAACAACCAAATTTCCCCATTGTAAAGAGCAAAAAAAATAAAACTGCATTAACAATCCAGAAGTTTACCTATTTTTAAATACAAATATGGGTCGAAAAAAGTCGTTATAGAAATTTTAAAAAATTTGTAGAATCGTTGTCAATTCTAATGCAAAAAAATTCAATATATACGTAAGCCTTATTTTCTTTCGTATGCTTTGTCGGGGATGTTTATTAAAGATTTTCTTGAACTTTTCCAGTTGTTCGACCTTAGCTGCGGCCTTAAGCCATTCTTTTTTATTTCTTATTTTTTGTACTTCTTTACCAACTGGCTTCAGGCTTTTGACCGCCATTTCTTTCACGTTATCGGCCACACGACGTTTTTTCTTGATACTCCTTGGTTTGGAAGTCTGACTTCTAGTGAGTGGGCGTACCTCACGGGAAACGTGGCCAAAGGAGCCATCACCATTACTTGTGGATTAGGGGAAATTACCGCCTTCTTCGCTTCGATCTTAGGTTTAACTTTGTCCGCTTTAAAACCTTGGAATTTTGGACGAGCATTACATTTAGCACATTTGGGTGCATCCTTCCACTTTGGCTTCGGCTTCATAATTTGGCTGCCCCAATCTGTCGCCATTTTAGGAACCTTCAGTTTTTGAGCAAATTTTTTAAACTTGCCGTTTCCGGGTTTATTAAAGTTAGGCCAGTCAGGATTAGGCATTTTTATTTGAAATTTGTTTTTAATTGAAATTTGTTTTAATTATTAGAACTATACTCTCGAGCACGATTTTCTAGAATATGAAATATGGAAGTAGGAAATGAGCAGGTAAACAAGGCAAATGGACATGGCCTACTTTTTACTTTTTATTTTTCACTTTCCCGCCTACTTGTTCGTCGGTCAGTGTCTGATCCGGATTTCATAATAATCTTTCTATTAACATCTTTTAGATGTGATTCCATTAACTATTATATTTAAGTTTAATATATTATGTCTTTTTTTTTTTCTATGTGTGGTTATCAGTAAAATACTGATTCTAGTCTATAATCTAGTTGTATTTACAGTGGAATATTGAGGGAATGGCTTTTAAGTGGCTCCACAATACCCGCAAGACCGGATTTATTCGATTGATGAGGATAAAGCACGTTCTTTAAAAAATCGAATTAAGCACATATTCCATTGCTACCATAACAACTTAGGAAAGCTTTTGGGGCTACTTCCTAATTATTACATATTTGGGCCTATTCAAGATAAACCTTTCCACCATTTACATGGATATTCGTGCATCTACTTCTTATTCTAAGGATCAAATAAAAAAATATAACTCAAACCTATAATCAATTATACATATCGATTTCTGTCACTGCTCAATGTAAAAATGTAGATCAGTCTGCTAGCTAGAAAAATTGGCCATGTCCGCCTGTTTTTAGCTCTCTGAAAGCAATAGCTAATTGGATGAATTCCGGTCTTAAATAAGGTGAGCTCCTCGGGACGCCCAATCGATCTACCAAACAACCAAATTTCCCCATTGTAAAGAGCAAAAGATATAAAATTGCATTAACAATCCAGATGTTTATTTATTTTTAAATACAAATATGGGTCGAAAAAAGTCAATTTTGAAAGATTTGTAGAATCGTTGTCAATTCGAATGCAAAAAAATTCAATATATACGTAAGCCTTATTTCCTTTCATATGCTTTGTCCTCGTCTTTCTTGACCTTAACCAAAACTTTTTGGTCATTTCTAGCAATATTTATCTTGGTGTGTCCTCTTCGGATGGCGAGCTCTCGGGGATGTTTATTAACGATTTTCTTGAACTTTTCCAGTCGATCGCCCTTAGCTGCGGCCTTAAGCCATTCTTTTTTATTTCTTATTTTTTTGTACTTCTTTACCAACTGACTTCAGGCTTTTGACCGCCATTTCTTTCACGTTATCGGCCACATGACGTTTTTTCTTGATACTCCTTGGTTTGGAAGTCGGACTTCTTCCACTTTGGCTTCGGCTTCATAATTTGGATGCGCCAATCTAAGGCCATCTTTGGAACCTTCAGTTTTTGGGCAAATTTTTCAAATTGCCGTTTCCGGGTTTATTAAAGTTAGGCCAGTCAGGATTGGGCATTTTTACTTGAAATTTGTTTTTACTTGAAATTTGTTTTAATTATTAGAACTATACTCTCGAGCACGATTTTCTAGAATATGAAATATGGAAGTAGGAAATGAGCAGGTAAACAAGGCAAATGGACATGGCCTACTTTTCACTTTTTGTTTTTCACTCTCCCGCCTAATTGTTCGTCGGTCAGTGTCTGATCAGGATTTCATAATAATCTTTCTATTAACATCTTTTAGATCATTCCATTAAATATTATATTTAAGTCAAATATATTATGTCGTAATTTTATTTCTATGAATGGTTAACAGTAAAATACTGATTCTAGTCTATAATCTAGTTGTATTTACAGTGGAATATTGAGGGAATGGCTTTTAAGTGGCTCCACAATACCCGCAAGACCAAATTTATTCGATTGATGAGGATTCACTTTTTGTGAATGAGGATAAAGCACGTTCTTTAAAAAATCGTATTAAACACTTATTCCATTGTTACCATAACAACTTACGAAAGCTTTTGGGGTTACTTCCTAATTATTACATATTTGGGCCTATTCAAGATAAACCTTTCCACCATTTACTTGGATATTCGTGCATCTACTTCTTATTCTAAGTATCAAGTAAAAAAATATAACTTAAACTTATAATCAATTAAACATATCGATTTCTGTCACTGCTCAAATGTAAAATGTAGATCAGTCTGCTAGCTAGAAAAATTGGTCATGTCCGCCTGTTTTTAGCTCTCTGAAAGCAATAGCTAATTGGATGAATTCAGGATTTCATAATAATCTTTCTATTAACATTATTTAGATGTGATTCTATTAAATATTATATTTACGTCTAATATATTATGTCTTAATTTTATTTCTATGAATGGTTAACAGTAAAATATTGATTCTAGTCTATAATCTAGTTGTATTTACTGTGGAATATCGAGGGAATGGCTTTTAAGTGGCTTCACAATACCCGCAAGACCAGATTTATTCGATTGTTATCATTACAACTTAGGAAAGCTTTTGGAGTTACTTCCTAATTATTACATATTTGGGCCTATTCAAGATAAACCTTTCCACCATTAACTTGGATATTCGTGCATCTACTTCTTATTCTAAGGATCAAGTAAAAAAATATAACTTAAACTTATAATCAATTATACATAACGATTTCTGTCACTGCTCAAATGTAAAAATGTAGATCAGTCTGCTAGCTAGAAAAATTGTCCATGTCCGCCTGTTTTTAGCTCTCTGAAAGCAATAGCTAATTGGATGAATTCCGGTCCTAAATAAGGACGCCCAATCGAACTACCAAACAACCAAATTTCCCCATTGTAAAGAGCAAAAGATATAAAATTGCATTAACAATCCAGATGTTTACTTATTTTTAAATACAAATATGGGTCGAAAAAAGTCATTATAGAAATTTTAAAAAATTTGTAGAATCGTTGTCAATTCTAATGCAAAAAAATTCAATATATACGTAAGCCTTATTTTCTTTCATATGCTTTGTCGGGGATGTTTATTAAAGATTTTCTTGAACTTTTCCAGTTGTTCGACCTTAGCTGCGGCCTTAAGCCATTCTTTTTTATTTCTTATTTTTTGTAGTTCTTTACCAACTGACTTCAGGCTTTTGACCGCCATTTCTTTCACGTTATCGGCCACATGACGTTTTTTCTTGATACTCCTTGGTTTGGAAGACTGACTTCTAGTGAGTGGGCGTACCTCACGGGAAACGTGGCCAAACGGAGCCATTACTGTTACTTGTGGACAGGGATTAAATCAGAGAGCACAAACGGAAAACGATTGCTCTTCTGCTCTGCTCCGTAGCATACATCGTCGGATCACAAAGCAATAGCAAGAGCAAAAAATTTTTGATTCGCTATATGTAGTTATAGCAATAGCACAAGCATTAAAAGCCAGATGAGAGCGGAGCAAACAAAATAAATTTTTGTGCTACTGCTACGGAGCATTTCCTCCGTTGCTCTCGTAGCAATTTCGTAGTCGCTCTCGTAGCAACTTCGTAGTCATAGTAGATCTGTACTAGAGGTGGGCATGTGACGAAATGTTACATCCAACCCAACTCAGCCCATGGGCTTAAACTTTCACCCGACATTCAGAGGAAACTGTAATTCCACAAACTGGGAGCACAACAGGGATAAATCCAACATGCAAGTTAACATGGACAAGAGGGTACGGATGCATCTGCAATATTAGCAGTGGCCACGATCGCTGGGTAACATGAGTCAGCCAATGCTTTTGGTTCTTGGATTTGGCGCCTACACTCACAGTTGCTTGGCGATAGGCATCACTGTATTTCGCAAGGTGAAAGTCCAAGGATCAACTCTGGAGTGATATTTTTTCATCTTCTGATTTCTTTCTTTCCTTTCCGGTCTCTGCCCCATAGACGACGCAACGTACGCAAAAACTATAAAAAGTAATCCTAAAAATAAGCCGGAAAAACAAATATTAAAGCACTTCAATATAATTCGCATTTCTTATAGTTTCCTATACAACGCAGTAATATTAATTGGTCTCTTGCGTCATCACGGCTTCGCGCAAATCTTCGTTTAATATTTTTAAATATTTTGAAGATGATGGGTCATCATATGTACAGTGCAAATCTTGTGATCGGTTATTAAAGAAGGATCGTACATTTAGTTTGAAAAAACATATTATTGGAGTGCACAAAATAAAAATAGATATTCAAGACAACTAGTGCTCTTGTTCAGAAAACTTATCTCAACCCAGGAAAGAAATAATCAAAGTGAAAATAAACAAAAAAAAAACAGTGCCTGGTGACAGAACAAAGTATCCCTTTCAATGTTCTTAATTCAGAAAACATGAAAAATATAATAGATCCGATTTGTGATGGTCTTGCAGAAAAGAACGGAAAAAGCTTTAAACTAAATGGCAATAAATGCAAAAACATGCTAAAATATGTGACGGAAAACATACGCACCGAAATGCAACAAGAAATGCACAGCCGATTCGGCTCAACCGTAATATTTTTGGAATAAGTGCGCAATTTATTAATGAAACTGAAATTGTATCCCGGATATTAGGCTTGTCTGAAATAAAAGGCGCTAATGGAAGTACATAAAAAAATCTGGCCAAAGAAATAATAGCAACTTTGGACAAGTACAATATCCGATTGAATCAAATTGTTTCAATTACATCAGACAATGGAGCTAATATGATTAAAACAACAAAAATATTATCACAAAGTTATATATTTGGTGATGATTTTCAAGGCGCAGAGGAAGTGGAAAAAAACATAGACTATACTGAAAAAATCGATAATTTTGAGACCCCAGATGAGTTGCATGTGGGTAATATACAAATATGCCGGTGTGCGGCACATAATGCACAACTTTGCGCACTTGATGTGTTAAATTAAAAACTATATTCTTCAATGTCGCAACATGACCAAATACATTCGTAAGCCATTAAATGGATATCGTGAGGTATTTGAGTTTCGTCAACTGAAATTACCTCAATTGGATTGTCCCACAAGGTGGGGATCAACGTATGAAATGATCGATAGACTGCATAAAGCTAAGGACGTTTAAAGCGAAATTGAAGCGAAATCGAAAATAAAACGGAAGATGAAAATTTTGATGCTGGCTCTATGTTGTGGGAGTTTATAGATTGCTACATATGTATAATGAACTCACTGCAAAAAACTATAGTAAAGTTCCAAGAAAAGCAATTGCACTATGGCAATTTTTATGCTTTGTGGCTCACATGTAAGCTGACTACTAATCAAATTTGGCTATCACGATCAGATAGCGAAAATTCTATCAGTTTTAAAATTGGTAAAACCCTAATTGAAAGCATAGATACTCGAACGGAAAAACTTATATCGAATGTTGGATTTGATGCATACCTATACTTAGATCCGAGGTTTCAACAAATTCTTTCCTGGACTCAAAAAAAAAATGCTGTACATTTCTTAAAGGCTTTATGGGAGAAAATTAAAACAAATAGCTCAAAACTGAACTCCTCAACAACTTCAATAAGTTCAATTCTTGAAGAGGAGCAGGAAAATAACGATTTTGACTTATTGGACACTTATTTGGCAGCTACAATATCGCCTACAGATGAATGCACGGATGTTTATACAAAAATCGAAACCCTAAATCTTCCTTACATGAAAGCAAATGTTAATGTTTTGAATTTCTGGAGAGAACGAAAGTCGTCTGATCCTGAACTGTATGAACTGAGCAAAGTATGTTTTGCCATTCCGCCAAAACAAGTAAGAAGTATTGTTTTAGCTGAAAGAAATATGTTCACATCTTTATACCCTTGCAAAAAGGGTATGTTAATTTTGGTCAGAAGTGTGCAACGCATTGAAGGAAGCATATTCGACCATATAAAGTATATATATTCTTGATCGGCACGACGAGACAAGTTCAAATAGCCATGTCCGTCCGTCCGTCCGTCCGTCCGTCCGTCCGTCTGGATCAACGCAAACTCCTCCTAGACCGTTAGAGCTACAGAGCTGACATTTGCAGGTAGGCTTGTATATACTGCAGGGGTTGTATATCTCGGATTCAGCCGGATCGGATCACTATATCATATAGCTCCCATACAAACGCCAAAGTCACCAACAGTGACTTTTCTCAATAACTTCGTTATTTTCTGAGCTATTGCCGTGAAATTAAATATTGGTCAATTTATTACACATATAAACAACTGTGTCATTTGATAAAGATCGGGTGACTATATCATATAGCTCCCATAGGAACGATCGGTGGAAAACAGTGACTTTGATCAATATCTGCGTTATTTCCTATACTAAGATCGTAGGCCGTTCTTTCGCAAACAGAAGCCTTTTTAGATAAAACGTTTTTCCATTTTGATGGCTTTAGGTAAGAAAAAAGATACCAAAAAGTTGAAGGGTATACAAACTTTGACGCGGTCGAAGTTAGCCCCGGCCCTCTGGTTTTATTTTATTTATGTAGGTCACAATAGAACGAGCATTTTCATCATTAAAACTTGTACTGGCCGACAATCGAAATAGGTTAAACCACGACACTTTTAAAAATATTTTACTGATTAAACTAAACTCATCTCATTTGGATCGTGCCATCGACAACTTTCCTTCATTTGAAGACGAATTTTTATACCATACACCCATAGGGTGAAATGGTATATTAAAGTCGCCAAAATGTATGTAACAGGCAGAAGGAAGCATCTCCGACCCCACAAAGTATATATATTCTTGATCAGGATCAACAACCGAGTCGATCTAGCCATGTCCGTCTGTCCGTCCGTCCGTCCGTCCGTCTGTCCGTCTGTCCATCTGTCCGTATGAACACCTAGATCTCGGAGACTGTAAGAGCTAGAGCAACCAAATTTGGTATGTAGACTCGTGTAGTATGTAGAGTGATCAAGTTTATTTCAAATTTTTGACACGCCCCTTTCCGCCCCCGCAATTTAAAAAAAGCGTTTATCTCAAAAACTATTCCAGCTAGAGACACCATATTTGGTATGTATATTCGCTTAGTAAATGCACACATTATGTATGTATAAAAATTTTTCCACGCCCTTCTCCGCCCCCGTAATTTGAAAAACTTGATTATCTCCCGAATTTTTTTACCTTATGCAATCAAATTTGGCACACTTAAATTTAATACTAATATCTAGCAAAATACCAAATTTGATCAAAATCGGACAAAAAACAGTCGAGTTATGCATATAAACGCTTTTCCATAAGGCAGGATTTGGCCGTTGGCTGGTGGGGGCGCTAGGGTGCTCGTATGATTGAGTGAGCGAGATACTAAGATAGGCTTGTAAAAAGCATGTGAAAATGCATTTGTTTAATAAAGTTGAAATGTTTGCTTTACTGGTGTATGGTATACCTAAGTCGGCGAGACGACTTCATTAATTTTTTAATATGCTTTATTCGTATACATATATACTATAGTATAGCCAATGTCATGAAAAATAAATTCGTATAATTTGAAATTAACGTCTTAACGGCTATATTTGGTACAGACAAGAGGTGGGCATGGGCTGGGTTTTTTACGGGTACCCGCGAGAGCTGAATAACCAAATTTCGAGTTGGGTGCGGGAGGGTATGGGGCAGATACCGGAAAGGAAAGAAAGGCAATTGCCAGCTCACCAGGGTAGCCAAACACAACAACATCAACCAACAGAGTGGCATCACTCCAGAGTTGATCCTTGGACTTTCACCTTGCGAAATACATTGATGCCTATCGCCAAGCAACTGTGAGTGTAGGCGCCAAATCCAAGAACCAAAAGCATGTGCTGACTCATGTTACCCAGCGATCGTGGCCACTGCTAATATTGCAGATGCATCCGGTATACCCTCTTGTCCATGTTAACTTGCATGTTGGATTTATCCCTGATGTGCTCCCAGTTTGTGGAATTACAGTTTCCTCTGAATGTCCAAATTTTTTTTTGCTGTGGGGAGCGGGTGAAAGTTTAATCCCATGGGCTGAGTTGGGTTGGATGTAACATTTCGGCCGATGCCCACTCTAGTACAGATCTACTATGATAGCGACTACGAAGTTGCTACAAGAGCGACTACGAAATTGCTACGAGAGCAACAGAAAAGGAGCAGTAGCACAAAAGTTTACATTGTTTGCTCCGCTATTTTTATTGAATTTGCTATTTTTATTGAAATTGCTGCTATGTAGCAGCAAATGCAAACACTACTTGTGGATTAGCGGAAAAGACCGCCTTCTTCGTTTGGATCTTAGGTTTAACTTTGTCCGCTTTAAAACCTTGCAATTTTGGACGAGCATTAAATTTAGCACATTTTCGTGCATCCTTCATAATTTGCTTGCGACAATCTGTCGCCATTTTAGGAACTTTCATTTATTTAATTTATTTAATTTTTAAATTTTCTGTTTCCGGGTTTATTAAAGTTAGGCCAGTCAGGACTGGACATTTTTATTTGAAATTTGTTTTTACTTGAAATTTGTTTTAATTATTAGAACTATACTCTCGATCATGATTTTCTAGAATGTGAAGTATGGAAGTAGGAAATGAGGCAGGTAAACTAGGCAAATGAACATGGCCTACTTTTCACTTTTTATTTTTCACTTTCCCGCCTACTTGTTTGTCGGTCAGTGTGTGATCAGGATTTCATAATCTTTCTATTGACATTAAATATTATATTTAAGTCAAATATATTATGTCTTAATTTTATTTCTATGAATGGTTAACAGTAAAATACTGATTCTAGTCTATAATCTAGTTGTATTTACAGTGGAATATTGAGGGAATGGCTTTTAAGTGGCTCCACAATACCCGAAAGACCAGATTTATTCGATTGATGAGGATAAAGCACGTTCTTCAAAAAATCGAATTAAACACTTATTCCATTGTTACCATAACAACTTAAAAAAGCTTTGGGGTTACTTCCTAATTATTACATATTTGGGCCTATTCAAGATAAACCTTTCCACCATTTACTTGGATATTCTTGCATCTACTTCTTATTCTAAGTATCAAGTAAAAAAATATAACTTAAACTTATGATCAATTATACATATCGATTTCTGTCACTGCTCAAATGTAAAAATGTACATCAGTCTGCTAGCTAGAAAAATTGGCCATGTCCGCCTGTTTTTAGCTCTCTGAAAGCAATAGCTAATTGGATGAATTCCGGTCCTAAATAAGGACGCCCAATCGAACTACCAAACAACCAAATTTCCCCATTGTAAAGAGCAAAAGATATAAAATTGCATTAACAATCCAGATGTTTACTTATTTTTAAATACAAATATGGGTCGAAAAAAGTCATTATAGAAATTTTAAAAAATTTGTAGAATCGTTGTCAATTCTAATGCAAAAAAATTCAATATATACGTAAGCCTTATTTTCTTTCATATGCTTTGTCGGGGATGTTTATTAAAGATTTTCTTGAACTTTTCCAGTTGTTCGACCTTAGCTGCGGCCTTAAGCCATTCTTTTTTATTTCTTATTTTTTGTAGTTCTTTACCAACTGACTTCAGGATTTTGACCGCCATTTCTTTCACGTTATCGGCCACACAACGTTTTTTCTTGATACTCGTCGGTTTGGGAGTCGGACTTCTAGAGAGTGGGGGTACCCCACGGGAAACGTGGCCAAAAGAAACCATCACGATTACTTGTGGATTAGCGGAAAAGACCGCCTTCTTCGATTCCTCCGTTTTAAAACCTTGGAATTTTGGACGAGCATTAAAAGTACGCACATTTTGATGCATCCTTTCACTTTGGCTTCGGCTTCATAATTTGGATGCGCCAATCTATCGCCATTTTAGGAACTTGTTTTTACTTTAGATTTGTTTTAAATATTAGAACTATACTCTCGAGCACGATTTTCTTTTTGGCTTTGCAACTTTTTTCTTCGCCTGATATTTCGCGACTTTTTTGTTTTGTCTCTTTTCCCCTATTTTGCCTAACTTCGAGAATTTTCTCGCGACGCTACGGCGGCTTCGAATTTCACAACTTTATGCAACTGATTTTTAAGACCACGCGTCTGCAAAGGATGTTTTGTTTTGAATAGTACAACTTAATGTTTTTAGCAACTTGTAACAACTTTAACAACTTTTTAGCAGCATATAACAACTTAGCAACTTTTAACAAATCAACACTCTACTTTTCGCGATCACATATGCATATAAGTCTCCGTATTTGACACGGGCGAGCCCCCAAATGTAAGGTTTAGATTAATTTAATGTTTATTATAATGGTTATTTAACAGGTTCATGTAAATACAGAGTAAATATATATGATCATGTATTAGTTTTAAATCGACTTTTTACACCACTTTTGAGACAACTTCGTACTTCGGCTGACGACCAACGAGAGAGACTACCAACTGAGAGCCGATTACCCAACGAACACTTGCTTCCGAGCCAGACAACACAACAAACAGTGTAGAACGGTGTGCTGCCAGCTATCTGGTATCTCTGTCTCTTCTGTGTTTATAGCAAATTTCGTTGAGCATATCTTGAATGGTTGGAGAATTCGTAAAGATATATGTATACATTATTTATTCGATTGTTCCCCAGATGAGACTCTTATGCGGCGATTTATCATAATCATTTTGTGGCATGTGTTTGATGGCGTCATAGTGGCAAGGAGTAGACCACCTGGCAGCAACTTAAGTTCAGTAGCTTTTGGGATATATGTGCATACATATATTTTTGATTGACAGGGTTTGACTCCTAAACTGAACCTCAAATTTTGAATTTAAAAGTCTTTACATTTCCCTCTTGATACGCCTCTTTGCTATACTGTGCTATTTTGTCAAATAAACAATAGTACTTAAGTATATATACTCAATTTGGTTTTAATTTTTTTGAAAATTTCCAAAGACATAATAAATGTTGAAAATTTCCCCCAATTTATGACATCCCCAGACGATTTTCCACCTAAATGATGACTAAATGACCGACTGTGCTTAGATTCCCTTGGATGCAGATATAAATATATATATATGCGGATACAAACAAACTTACACATACGAGGAGATACATTTTCATTTAGCGTCGACAAAAGACATGAAATCTAAATCTAGTTGCAAAATTATTTTAATTATTTACTGACAGCCGTGACACATCAGTCAACACACAAAAAATAAAACGAAACGAAAAACGTAAAAAGTAACGAAAATATTCACCTAAAAGAAGTGATCCGTACCATGGCCCTAGTCTCAAAGATCTTGTGGGAGCAGGCCAATTACATATTCTTTCTCTCTTTTCTCAAGCTCTCAATGTATTAACTCTAATAAGTTTTCATATTAGCCAACGTAAAATCCGTCAATATTTATTTCAAATCTTCTTGTTTACTACGAAATAACTGGAGAACTTTAAGTGCTTAATACTCTAGAGTTAGAAAAGGACAAATTTATTTAAAATGTTCATTACTTTAAGTTTAAGTTTAATAACATGATCAAAAATTTTTTCAAAAATTCTTGGAAATTGTTGAGATTTAAATAAATAAATGAACATTTAAAGGGTGTGTTTTATATGCTCCTAAAGATAATACCAAACAAATTGTTATTCCATGGTTTTTTCCCCAAAAATGTTTATTTATTTATTGGAACTTTTACTTTTTTAATTTGTATTTTATTAAAATTAGTGATAGAAACATCTTGTCATCACTTATATATGTATATATCTATAATGAATTTCTCCGCTGTAGTACAATTCAATTTAAATATATTAAAGATGAATAAGAAGCAAATGATCTGTTAAGAAACTATTGAATCATTTTATATAAAGTTTAATTAAAAAAAAAAGTGCCCTTGGGCACCATCAGAATTACGGCAAAGGGCTTCGTCTCAAGTAGGCTAATCCCCAGTTTTGATTAACGTCAAAAAGGTTGAAAATTCACAAAAATTACCAAATTTTATTCAATTTAAGCAACCGTTGCTTGAAGTTCTCATTCGACCTACTGGAGCTACACGTTACTTGCTCAGAATATTTTTCAGTTTCAATTCGAGCACAACCAAAAATGTCTCTACTCTCGAATTGACTACAAAATTTATTTTATTTTTTAGAAATATTTTTTTTTTTGTGAAATGGTTAAGATCCTTAGTGCTACATTCGAAAAATGGCTTATATTCCACTTCGCGGATTTATGCCCATCCTGATGCGCACTGTCGTCCTAATGATCGGACGTGCCCTTAGACAGCGGGGAAGTCAGACCAAGATGAAGGACGAAGTACGTAAAGGAATAATTGCTGCCCGACAGTTGACCCAGTTGGATAGTTCCAAAGCCAAGGAGATAAATCATATTGCTGAATATAGAAACAACATTATTTTCTTCATATTTCAGATGCACGCTCTGCGTCATGTTTTTTTTTCGAACTTTCAAGTTTAATATCGTAAATTGATATTAAAACAGACGTTTCCATTGCCAATCAAAATTGCATAAAAGTGAAGAAAAAATTTTCTATATTAACATATCGCGGAATTGGCTGTAATAATTGTATGAATTTCACATGGAAGAAGACTTTTCAATAATTCTAATTTAAAACAGGGCTGAAAATGTTTCAAAGCATCTTTTCCATAATTCAAAATATAAATGTGTAACTAAATTGTGCGTTCTCGTTTCTTTGAGAAATAATTCAAAATAATAATTCAAAATAATTCCATAATTCAAAATATAAATGTGTAACTAAATTGTGCGTTCTCGTTTCTTTGATTTTCTATATACTCCTTTTTATTTTTTGTGGTTCAGTTCTCTATTCAATTCGCAAAGAAAGTGTTCTAAATCTGAAGCAAGGTTGACGAGAGGTTGAAAATGATTAATTACATTTTCATTTGCGTTTTGATTTGATTTTTCATTCATGCCACTTCTCTTATCAACTTGTTTTTAAGAATTCTGATGTCATTTTCTTTCAGTGTTTATAGCAAATCTCGTTGAGCAGATATCTCTTGACTGGTTGGAGAATTCGTTTAGATATATGTATATATTATGTAGCGTTGATTTAATGATCGTTACTATATTTATTTATTAATATTTGAATTGTTTGATGACAATCGAGTTCAATATATTGTTAAGATTTAAACATACTTATAGAAATAACACTGGACTACTTATGGACCTTGACATGCGATTCAGTTGACAGTCTCTTTGCGAATAATCTACGGCCTCTTTAACAAGCTGTCTCTCAACTTATATAATGATCCTATGCCCTGCCCTCTCTACTACTACCAGAAAGATCGGCCACTACGTGTTTGTCTCTTATCTTCTATCACTTTGGATTCCCCCATTCGGCCCTCCTGACGGTACATTCGACCCGAATGACGGTCCCCACAATTTCATATATACATATATACATCCGATACAGTTGATGTCCTATGAGGCCCTTCCGCCTGTCCAACTTTCTCTACTACATATCTTCCATGATTTTTAATCGCCGTTACTTTATAGGGTCCTTAATACTTTCCTTTGAGTTTCAGATTAACGCCATATTGGGTACGCTTAATAGCAACCAAATCATTTATTTTGAATCGTTTTCTCTCTTTTCTCTTTAGATTAGCTGGCTTCTTGTTCTCCTCCTGAATTTGTTTTATAGTTTCAACTGCATTCGTATTTTTTTTGTGTTTTGCTAGTTCTTCGATTAGAAGATCATTGAGTAGTTCTTTAAGGTTTACATCCTCTGATCTACGCAAGTCAATACCGGTTAGAATTTTAAAAGGAGCTATCTTTGTACTTCTGGTGCCGTATCGTTGATGATTTGCTGAACTTTCCCTACGTATTTATACCATGAAGCTGGATTATCTAAACCCCTTTTTAGCTAGCATTGGAATAACAATCTTGTGAATCCTTTCAACCTGCCCATTTCCTCGCGGTACTCCGTTGGTAATCAATAAATGCACGATGTCGTGATCCTCGCAATATTTTTTGAAAATGTGCGATGTAAAAGCAGCGCCTCTATCAGATATCAATCGTACTGGCTTCCCAAAATTTGTTGCTTGAACTTCAAAACACCGTATCACTTCATCTACGCCGTGCTCCTAGTGGGATACAACCAAACGTACTTAGAAAAACTATCTATAATAACCAACAAGTAATTATATCGTTTATTCCCTCCCTTTTGCCAGCCTTTGCGTTAATAACAATACACTCCACACAACTATGTACCACACGAATAAAGTTATCTCTCAATTCGGAAATATATTGACGCAAAAATGACCCTGGGTATGTGCAAGTCTAATAATCTCATGTTCCATTGCCAACGACGTGCCTCATTTGAGTACCTGATCGATGTACGATAACATAATCAAAATCCTGAAGATACATAGCCCAACGAGCAACTCTCAAAGGAACATCTTTCTTTTTCATGGTCATAGCGCATGCGTTACAATCAGTAACTATTGTGAATCGAGATCCTACGACATAAACACGCCATTTGGTTAGTGCTCCAATTATAGCAAGCACTTCGAGTTCGTAAGAATGATACCTTTCTTCGCACAATTTTGTCTTACGACTCATATATTCAACGGGATGAAATGAATTATCCTCTGGATGCTTTTGTAACAAAGCTGCCCCAAATCCGTATTTTGAAACATTCGCATGTATTTCAGTTTGCAATTTCGGGTTTAACTATTTAAGGACGGGTTCTTTAGTCAACACAGTCTAGTCTTAGTGCATCGAAAGCGAGTTTGTGTATATCTTTGAAATCAAACTTCGAATCCTTACGCATTTAATCGGACAACGGTTTCGCGATTACTGCATACCTTTCAATAAACTTTCTAAAATAGGAAGTTTGTACTTGGGATAGGAAAACTCGAAACAGCTCTAATCTTTTCTTTGCTCGGCGTTATGGTACTATTTTCCACATCATACGCTAAAAATAGGACTTTTCGTTGCAGCATCTGACATTTACTCCAATTAATTCGTAAACTGTTTTTGCCTGACACGTCTAGTACGCCTTTTAGCTTGGCCAAACCATCATCGATACCTGTACTTGGAATGATGATGTCATCTATGTAGACTACACAATCGCTTGCTTTAATCAAATCTCCTAACACAACCATTATGAATCTTGTAAATACAGCTGGTGAATTTAAAATACCGAAAGGAACATACAGGAATTCATATTGTCCACTCTAAGTAAGAAAAGAAGTGCATTTCTGAGAGCTTTCTACTACCGGTACATGAAAAAATCCGTTTGTTAAGTCTAAAGTTGAAAACATATTAGCACCTTGTAACTTTTCTAAAACGCTGTCCATATGAGCCATAGGAAAGTTATCACGAAGAATCTTTTCGTTTAATTTCCTGTAGTCACAGCATAAACGCTTCTGACCATTCTTTTTCGAGACTAAGACAACTGGAGACGCATACTCAGAAGTACTAGTTTTAATTATTTTCTCTGCTAGCCATTCTTGAATTTGTTTATCAACGATTTCCTGATCACAAAGGGCTAAACGTCTCGGGTGCTGATACACAGGTATTTCGTCGCTCAATATAAATTTCATGCTAACTCAGTTCTAACTTGTACATCTCTAAGGTGGCATAAAGACTTGCATACCGGACATTCTTGATTTGTCGAAACATAAGTAATTATACAAATTCTATGGAATGAGTGCATACTTGGTTGTTGCCCTCTCGTGTAAGTCTGAGATAAATTGTGAACAAATGCTACACACTTGTGATGAGGATGATCGTGGTGCCTCCTCGCAATCTTCATCACTATGTGTTCATGGCATTTTAAATATTTGATAGCGTTTTCAAATCAACCAAATGTTATTAAATTTCCTTTTTTTTATACCCTTGCAGAGTGTATTATAAAATTGGTCAGATGTTTGTAACGCACAGAAGGAGACGTTTCCGACCCCATGAAGTATATAAGTTAAGCACTTCTAAGGAAGTGTTTAATTTATATATTCTTGATCAGCATGAGAAGCTGAGTTGATATAGCCATGTCCGTCTGTCCGTCCGTCCGTCCGTCTGTGCGAATGCGTTTTACTCAGCCGTCTTAAGAGCTATCGGTCTGAAATTTTTTTTTCGGGGTTTTTTATTACCAGGGAAAAATAATATATGAAAACCATCAGGATCGGACCACTATATCATATAGCTCTAGAAGAACTAGAAGAAACATTTTCATAAAAATCGGAGTATGCTATGAAATTTACATATGTGTTGACAAGGTACAGTCAATATAATAATCGGCTCTGCTCCCAGCTCTGCCGGCAGGGCTGCTTGTTGTCTACTACGTCTTTCGTCATCAACAGAGTACATGCATACACACACAGACGCAACGCTACATGAACTGTATGTGTATGCGTGCGTTGCTTTGCTTTGGGAATAAGGGAAGAAGAACAAATTGTAAAATAGAGAGTAAAATTGTTTTGTTTGTATATTGATGAATTGATTTGCAGAAAACAAATTTTGAACATGTAAAATTATTATTACCAAGGACTGCAAGGGTATATAAATTTCGGCATAGCCGATGTTAGCTTCTTTGATATTTTTTTTTTGAAATCAATTTATAAATAAATTTTCTTTTCAGGTTACTCTAAGTGAATTCGGGAGTAATAATTTAATTTATCACTATGGACTACTCTTGATATCTGCGTTCTGTTACAATTTGTTTTTTTATTTTACTTAGTAACGGGAAATCGAAATTTACATAGGTTTCTTTTAAGCGGTTGAGTTGGAGTCTCTTGCCTCTAAATCCCATAGTTCCATTCTCTAAAAAAAATCTTAATTTCTTTTTTTGAGTTGCACCTACATAAATGAATTTAAAAAAAGGGATTTGTTACCTATTGTAATATAGTCTATTGCTATGCCAATTATGATATGTTGGGGTTGGCTGATTAAACCTCTAATGTTCTCACCAATGTCCTGACCACTCACAATTCAGCTGCTATGGGCTATACTATAAGAAATAACAAAACTGGACTGACTTGTATACATACTCTCTACGATAATACTAGCGGTTGCATTATCCCTGGATGATGTTTCAGCCATGTGTCACAATCATATTTCCAGGTGATAAGCATCCTATAGCAAAGAAAGAGATACAGAGTCTAGACTACCACCACGCCTTCGTTTACTCAACACTTTTCAAACCAGACTCTAGCTCTCAGTCACTTGCCAAAAGTTAGTTGTTTCTGCTGTTTTGACTGTTCTTGTTAGACTTGAGTTCATGTTGGCAGTTAGCTTTAAAATATCTGAAACAATTTGTAAGCTGGAGACAGCATCAATCAAAATTGCGGACGAAATGGTTGCGTCTAAGCGAACACTGCGTTACCTTGGAGTAATAATTGATACCAGCCTAAGTTTCAGGGAACATTTGGCGATGACTAACACAAAGGCTGCAGGCACTTGCAGGGCACTTTCGCGTATAATGCTCAACTCCAGGGGCCCCAAACAATGGAGAAGGCAGCTCCTCATGACGGTTCTTAAATCCGTTATCTTATATGGCGCGCCCATATGGGCCAGAGCAGCAGCAACACCTAGCTACTCCAGAGGATTGGCAGCGACATATCGGCTGAGTGCTCTACGAGTCTGCTGTGCATTCAGGACGGTATCCACGGAGGCAGCACTGGTAATTGCGGGAATGCCACCAATTGATCTACTAGCCCTAGAGGATCAGGAAGTGTTCTTGGCAGTTCGCAGCAACAACGCAACTAGAAGGGTCGCTCGCACAGAGGCGAGGCAGCGCACGATTGATAGATGGCAAAGGAGGTGGGATTGAACGGAAGATGGACTCACTCGCTTATACCGAATATAAGAGCCTGGATAGGAAGAAATCATGGCCAAGTGTCGTTCCCGATGACACAATTCTTAAGCGGGCACGGCTGCTTTCGCAGCTATCTGCATCGTTTCAAGATCGACAATAGTGCGCTATGCACTTGGTGCACCGAAGACATTGAGGAGGATGCTAGCCATGCACTATTTACGTGTGGCCGATTTGCGGAGCAGCGGACTCGGCTGGGAACACAGCTGGGTACATCTATCAACGCGGGCAATCTAATATCGATTATGTTAGAAAACGAATCTAACTGGAGAGCATGCAGCGACTATGCGGCATCTACAGCAGCTGAGCTTCGCAGGCTAGAACGCGAGAGGGCTACGGTAGGGTAAGTAGGGAATTTCTGTGCTTTCGATGCAATGGCCCACTGGCTAGTCCCGAAAGTAATGTTCCCTACACCCAAATGCACAAGCCACCAGCAGTAACAAACTTTCTCTTTCCTATATTTCTGTTTATTTTTTCTTACCTATGTAGCCTATTTTATTACTTGTAATATTTATTGTTAAATTTCTATAACTTACTATACTATATCCCACCATCTAAATTAATGAATTAAAAAAAAAAAAAAAAAAAAAAAAAACAGGCACAAAGTAAATGCAAATGTGTGTTAACTTGCTTTCAGTTCAAAGCCCTTCAGTACCAAATTGTCGCCGCCGACAATGTCGCCGCATTGTCCGAGCCACCGACGTCGGCAGAACTTTTTCGTTTTTCTGAGCACTCAGTGAAAATATATTGTATTAGTGTTTTCTTATTGATTTTTGATATAAATAAAGGTAAGTGCTATTTAAATATTATGAATGTAAACATTAAGAATTTTTTAAATAAGCCCGCTCTTCGTCTCAGTGAATTTCCCCGATAACCGAATTTGGTAACACTAAAGGGGTATAATACACTAAGGCGGGGTACGGGTACACTCTCTCAAAAAAAATAGTTATTGCCGGAGACGGTAATTCCAATGTTATTTAACTTTCACGACTTTAAATTGTTGATAGTATAGAATAAAAGATTAGAATGCATAAAGAAATTAAAAGAAGAAAAGGGGTCAATCAACCAAATAAATTATCTACCTCAAAAAAAAACTTAACGAGATAATTATCTAATTAGAATAGGCCCGTCAGTCGGGCGCCAAAAATTACTGTAACGTACAAAGCCTCAATGCTGTTGATGGGCAACTAAGTATCCATAAATACGAAACCACAAAGGCTTACCAACCATTGAATCGGCTGGAACTATACGTTATTGTGTGAGGCCTATCTTGATGTTAACACAATTCATCTGCGGGACTCTTAATGAGGCTAGCATGACAATCGGCTGGAGTGGTTCTTTGATGAATGTGTTTCGCCCACTCACACGTCAACAACTTTAAATAAAGTCCCTGTGCTGAAACTCGAAATAGAATAGAATAAAATAGTCCTAGTGTTGGCTGCATAGGTGTATTTACAGCCGCGCTCTCTACCCACCCTACCATGATTTTCCTTTCATCGCTAGTGGAAAATCCCAAAGAAAACGTCCTTATTCACATTAGATTGCCCAAAAAGAAAAATTGGAAAATTACCTGTGTTGGAGGAGACGTCATTGTTAACTTAGATTTGTATATATTAAAATTTCTTATATTATTTGTTTAAGATTATCGGAATTTCTACCACTGTATTTACATTAACATGTTCTAAAAGCTTCTGTTACATGGCTCATGAAGAGCTTCTAACTCATGAAAACGAAATATAAAAATGACTTCTTTCTGGAATTCGAAGAGGAGAAGACTTATTTTTCCATACTCCACTCCACATGCTATTAGGCATTGGAGTTTTGTACCATCTGCAACTGGGCAGATCAAACATTGGCGACCGTGACAGGACCTTGCACTTTGCAAGTCCCAACATAAAAACTTAAAAACTATATAAATTCGTTTATTCGTTCATTATATTGCATTCATCGTTACATCATCTTGGACAGTCATCATTGGACTTTTCAGCTTACATCATCATCACATTCATCATTGGACTTCTTCATCATTACATAATCATCTTGGATAGTCGTCATCGGACTTCTTCATCATTGGCCTTTGCAAGACATATCATCGTGGACATTTACGTGGAGCCCTATCATAACCTAAGTCAACTTGAGTGTGTAAATTTACATTATCAATTTCCACTCAAATTTTGACTCAATTACCACTCATTAGCGATCGTGGAGCTTTCACATGTAAAACACTCGGATGCTTTAACACGTGCTAAGTATTAAGCACAGCGGAGTAAGTATTAAGCTCTTGAGCGAAACTTAATGCATTTGAGTGTTTTTATTAAAATTAGAATTCGTTTAGCTTACGATTAATTCATTTCTAACTTTCTACATTTCTTTCGTTAAGGGCCCAAAATGTCTCCACCAAATGAAACGCAGCTTCTACCTCTCAGACAACAACGGAATCAACTGCAATCTAATATTCAAAGTTTAAGAGCTAGAATCGATCTCGTAAATGACTCAAATTATTTTAAACAAGCATTACAAGTGCCAACCAATATTGAGAAGCTAGATCCAGCAGACGCGAATCGGGCAGAGATAGAAAATCTTTTTATCGAAACAAAGGCAATCATATTACGGCGCATTGGCGCAAGTAAAAAGGAAAAACCAGAAGAACTTAATTTTTTTAATTGATCGACTTATCATGGGGCACATCATAATCGGCTTCCATCCTCAAAAAATTTATTACTTCATTTACAAATATGGTACATGAAGACAACTCATTGTCCAATGTTGACAAATTCAACTATCTAATAAGTTGTCTATCTGGCCAAGCTCTAAGCGTAGGCTCGCCATTTCAAGTATCAGACGAAAATTATCCCAAGGCCCTAGAGGCCTCCAAGGCCTCAACGAGCGATATGACAAGCAAGTTCTTATTTTCGTAGAACATATTTCAAGTTATTTAACATTGCTAGCATGAAAAAGGCAGACGCTGTTACCCTACGTACAATTTTGGATACGGTTTCATCTCTACGCGGATCATTGTTGTCTCTTATGTCTGAAGCTGATGTATTAAACGCAGTACTTATTCACATTGTTATGTCAAAAATGGATCTTGAATCCAAACAAGCATACGATCGGGTTCAAGAATATGATAAATTGCCAGACTGGGCCGACTGTTATAAAATTCTCAGTCGACACTGTCAGTATTTGGAAGGGTATCTGCGAAACCCACAAGAGGAAAGACCCGTCAGAGACAAAATTCATAGTACTTCCAAAGTTTTTGTTGCTGCCCAAAGTAGACGCATTCAATGTCAGTCAACTGAGCATAGGCTAGCTTCCTGTCCAGTTTTTACTGGACAATTCACTTTGTTTGAATTGCCTCAATAAGGGTCATGCAGCCTCAAAGTGTCCTTTATTGAATAGATGTCGTCATTGTGGAGGTTTACATCACACAAACATGCATAAGGATTCAAATGTCCAGGGAAATTATCAACTAGATGGACCTTTTATTCATAATCAATCGCAACAAATCATTCATAATACACATGACGAAAGTAAAACAATTGCAACATCAATGTTGACTCGCCACGCTCGGCGGGAATTACTTCCAACAGCAATAGTTCTTATTCAAGACAAACTTGGTGGGTTTCAGCTCGCAAGAGCATTACTCGTGCTCTGAGCTTATCTTTATAACTGAAGAATTAGCCAAAAGGCTTCAGCTTCTGTTTCGTTACGATCATTATGAGATTGCTGGAATCGGTGAATGTGTCAAATTGGGCCATCCCCAAAGAAATTGAGTTAGCCGACCCATTCTTTTATAAGCCCGGAAAGGTAGATTTATTGCTTAGCGTAAAGGAGTTTTTTTGATCTACTTAAGACTGGTAAAATTAGTTTACGAATTGGTCTACCTCATCTAGTGGAAACTGCATTAGGATGGATCGTCGGGGGTAAGATTGCTGAACCTCAATCAACTCAACACTACACTTGTAATTTAACGCAACAGCAGGACCTTAACATATTATTAGAAAGGTTTTGGAAAATGGATGAAATACATGGAAAAATTAAGATATTTCGTTAACCTCAGAAGAACAAGTATGTGAAACTCACTTTCAGGTGCAAACACAATTCCTGTATTCAGGGCGCATACAGGTTCGGTAGCCTTTCAAGGCATCTCGTGTACAACTTGGAGACTCGTTGTCCTGTGCAAAAATACGTTTTCTTCAACTCGAAAGACGGCTTGCATCTCAACACCAATTAAAGGAAATGTACATCGATTTTTTAGATGAATATCTTAAGTTGAATCACATGGAGGTAGTTTCGTTAGATAATTTGCAATCGGGAAATCATTACATTTTTCCTCACCATTGTGTCCTTAGACCGCAGAGCTCATCAATTAAACTTCGCGTAGTATTTGACGCTTCGTCTAAATCATAACCAAATAAATCATTAAATGATATTCTCATGGTGGGTCCTACTATTCAACAAGATCTAATCCTAACATTACTCTCGTTTCGTTTGTATCGTCATGCTATTACAGCTGACATAACAAAAATGTACAGACAATTTCTCGTCGCACCTGAGGATTGAAGTTTCCAACAAATCTTGCGGAGAAAGTCACCGCAAGAACCTATTCAATTATTTCAATTGAATACTGTTACCTCTGGGTTGTCGTGCGATCCATTTCTCGCAATCAGGTCCTTTAAGTTTTTATCAGAAACGTATAAGGAGTTGTTTCCAATTGGAGCTGCTGTATTAGCTGAGGATATGTACGTCGACGATCTCCTTTATGGACTCAATCTGACTCAATCGAAGAACTCAATGCTAAGACGAATGAAGTTACCAAATTGCTCTCCAAGGCAGGCTTAGAATTGACAAAGTGGAATTTTAGTGGGGCACCAACAGATTATGAATATAATCTCAATAGTGATGTCACCAAGGCTCTTGGCATTTCGTGGCTGCCAACTGAAGACAAAGACAAAGCGAAGAATAGTATCGATCATGGCCAGGCTCTATGATCTGCTAGGATTATTTCGCTCCAGTCGTAGTACGCTACAAAATCTTGATCCAAGACTTTTGGATCGAGCGCTTGGACTGGGACTTATCTAATGGGATTTATCTAATCTTGACATGGTTCGCGTAAATCGATTTGATAACACATCACCAAAAAATAAGTGTGAAATCCATGGATTTTCGGATGCCTCAAATCGAGCGTATGGATGTTGCATATACGCAAAGGTCTTGGACAACGGAAAATATGTAACTTCATTGATCATTTCGAGATCGAGAGTTGCACCCACTCAATCGCAAAGCATACCTCGTTTAGAGCTTTGTGCTTCCGTTTTACTCTGCCAAACATGGACTAATATCAAAACTAAATGGTCTTGTCAGCAAAACATATTTTTGGACAGATTCAAATGTCGTTCTCCATTGGATTAAAATGCACCCATCAACTCTAAAAAGCTTTATTGCCAATCGCGTATCAACCATAAAAACTCAATCGCAGGATATCATTTGGAGTCACGTACCTGGAAAGGATAATCCAGCCGACATTGTTTCACGTGGCTGTGCAGCGCGCGATTTGATGCAGACAATTTGGTTTCATGGACCAAGGTTCTTAACACTTGCATTACATTGGCCGAAATCTGAAAGAATGACAGATTTCGAGCCCAAAGAATTAGAATTGCGAAACACCCTTGTATTGAAATGTAGCACTAGTTATAAAGAAAAGAGCATAGTTGAGCAGATCATTAGTAGACTATCATCGTTTCGCATAATTGTGAGAGTCTTAACATACGTTTTACGAGTTTTCGTTTAACCGCAATAATACGATAAATGCTACAAGAAGCATTTCAGTAGAAGAATTTAAATTGGCTTTTAAACATATAATCTCTTCCATTCAGAGTGATGTGTTTGCGAAAGAACTAAAGGACTTAAAAGCAGGACGAAGTCTGAAGCCGGAGCTTCAAAAGTTAAATCCATTCATCTCAAATGAACTGATAGGTTCTCAAAATATTCGACTTATCCGTGTTGGAGGCCGTCTTGCAATGGCTGACATACCATTGGACGCTAAAATGCCGTTATTGCTTCCGAAGACTCATAATTTCACTTATAAATATATTGAAGATATTTACTTGCGAAACCTTCACGCGGGAGCTAAGGTTCTGATAGCGATTCTGCGCCTAACAGTATGGATTGTAAATGCTCGCGAATTGGTCCGAAAGGTTGTTAGAAGTTGCACACATTGCTATCATTACAAACCTGTCGTAATGCGACAAATCATGGGTAACCTCCCAGCTGACCGTCTCCTGGCCGAACGCACGTTTCTGATATGCGGAGTTGATCTATGTGGACCATTTTTTACCGTCTTACCGCATTCGAAGCAAAGTTCCTTACAAAACATATTTGGCCATATTTGTTTGCTTTTCTTCAAAAGCTATTCATACAGAACTAATCTCTGACCTATCTGCTAATAATTTTATTCTCTGTTTGAAGCGATTCATCGGACGACGCGGCATACCCAAAAGGATTTATTGTGACAATGTTACCAACTTTGTCGGAGCATGTTCGCAACTTGAAGGCTTCAAACGGCAATTCTGTTCAGAACTCAATGCAAAAAATCTGGAGGAATTTAGCCGAAATGCCGGCTTTGAATTCAATTTCATTCCACCGCGTGCTCTCCATTTTGGAGGCTTATAGGAAGCCGCAGTAAAGTCAATGAAGACTCTGCTCATCAAAAATTTGACCTCTTCTCATTTGACATATGAAGAGCTTTAATCGATTGCAATTGAAGTAGAGGCGATATTAAATTCCCGTCCAATATCCATTCACAGCGATGATCCCAATGACGGGGAGGCTCTGACGCCAGCACACTTATTGATCGGATGTTCACTGCAAGTGATCCCTGAACCGTTAGTAAATGACTCAAAACTTTCTTATCTATCTCGTTGGCAAAGGGTGACCTATCTCAAGCAACGCTTCTGGGAACTCTGGAAGCGCGACTATGTACATCAATTACAAGAACGCTCTAAGTGGTTGCATCCCGAAAACAACATAGCAAAGGATCAATTAGTTCTCATCCATAAAGACAATCTTCCAGCGCAATACTTGGTCGTGTGGTCGAAGCCATATTTGGTGCAGATGGAAGGGTCAGAGTAGCCGATGTTCGCACCAAGAAAGAAATTATTCGTCGCCCAATCTGCAAACTTGTTCCATTGCCTTTAAGAGATGACGTTTTGTAAATTGAAGGAGTCAAACTTCATCCTTCAATGGGGGAGTATGTTGGAGGAGACGTCATCGATTCAATTCTTATCAATTTCTTCAATTTCTTATATTATTTGTTTAAGATTATCGGAATTTCTACCACTGTATTTACATTAACATGTTCTAAAAGCTTCGTTACATGGCTCATGAAGAGCTTCTAACTCATGAAAACGAAATATAAAAATGACTTCTTTCTAGAAATCGAAAAGGAAAAGACTTATTTTTCCTTACACCACTCCACATGCAATTGAGCATTGGAGTTTTGTACCATCTGCAACTGGGCAGATCAATATAATCAATATATAAATATCATTATTATTCACTTAAATTAAATTTTCCACAATCATTCGTTTCTTAAAATCTAATATTTCATTCAGTAGTATCTCTGAGAACAAAGTTAACTCATAAAAAAAAACCCAAAACCATTCTATAATATATAAGAAAATTTACAATTTCATAAATGATCAACATATTAATTTGTAATTTCTAAAAAAAAATATAGCTCGAAACTTTACCGCATAACGATTCATATTCAAAGATTAATAAATCCAAAATCAAAAAAAAATATTCTAAACACTCGGCATCATTTTATGAACATTTCTTTCAAACTTTGAACCACTGTGCAAAGGCAAAACGTCGGCAGAGGCAGAGGCAACCTGTTGGCAGAGGCAAAGCTGGACGTAGCGTGAGGCAAAACGTCGGCAGAGGCAGAGGCAACCCGTTGGCAGAGGCAAAGCTGGGTGTATCGCGAGGTGAAACGTCGGCAGAGGCAGGGGCAACCCGTTGGCAGACGCTAAGCTGGGCGTAGCGCGAAGTGAATCGTCGACAGAGGCAGAGGTAACCAGAGGCAGAAGCTGGACGCGGCAAGAGACAAAACGTTAGAAGAGGACAGACAACCTGCAGGCAGAAATTAAACTAAGACTTCGTGGGACAGGAGCGGACTTGGGTAAACTTTTTGGGACTATATGTAGATAGTTCTAACCTTAATTGAATTTACTAAAACTAACCTTAGCATTAATTATTGGTATTGAACAAACAGTTGTTAGCTGCAGCAGCTAAATCATTTATTCGGAGTCAACATGGTATAAACAATTGGGAGATATTAAAAGCAGCACTGCGCAAAGAATTTGGTTCGAAACGATCAGCAGCTGAGATTCATAAAATATTATCGCAACGTTCTCAGAAAATAGAGGAGACTTTACATGAATATTTGTATGCTTTAATGGAAATTGCCAAACCAGTGAATTTGGACGATGAGAGCTTGATAGAATACTTTGTAAAGGGCATTCCAGACTCACAAGTAAATAAAGCTATTATATTTCAAGCCTGGAATCTGAAGAACTGAAGTTTCATATAGAAACGTATCAGAAAGCTCGTGCTTCACACAAGTCGTTAAACAAGTTTGAGGCTCAGTCAGGAGGAAAGATAAATCAGGGTAAAATAATTGATACATCTAAGAATCGGAAATGTTATGGTTGCGGTGATACATCACATATCAGACGAGACTGTGCAAAGAACGATCAAAAGTGTTTGAAATGTGGTAAAGTTGGACATCGAATGGCACAGTGCAAACTAGAAAATCCAATCAAAATACGAGAGAAATTCAAACGTGGTAGAAAATGAAGATGTAGTAATACAGCCGTCAAGCGAATTTACTCCGTCAGGGTTAGAACTTAAAGACATCGTACATTCTAACGTTATATTTAAAGGACTCGTAGATACTGGCGCTGGTTTATGTCTTATGCGAAGAAATATTTATTTGATGATTGGATCGAAACCGTTATTAGGCGGAGCTAGACACAGGAATTGGCGACAGTAAGGTCTTGACTTTCGGTATTTTTATAATACTAGTGAAAGTGGATGGTTTAGTTATGAACATAGAATTCCATGTAGTGCCAGATCAGGACATACAAAATAAATTAAAATAAATTTAAAAAATTTCCCATACATGCGTGCAAAGAAAGAGATGGAGGATGTGTGGGAAATTTTGCTTACCTAGTTTTTTGAAAGTATGGGCGATGAAATCAATCTAATTTTTGTCGGATTTTTATGAAACATGTATCATTTGACGGGAAATTCAATTCACTTTAATACTTAGAATAAGAAAATATTACTTTAGTTTTAAATTGGTATTGTAAAACGGCGTCAAACCAAGAGACCTCAAGAATTACATACAAAATCCCGAAATTTCGATGGGCCCCAAAACAAATACTGGGGCTAAAATGAAAATTATTGGTATGCAGGTTATCTTAGATTACCTAGATCTACAACTTCTTCAAAGAATACACATGTCTAACTATAATATTAAAGATTTTGGAAAGACCGGGCTAAACTAATGGCCAGCATTTGGGGGCCGATTTTTTTTCAAACGCACCTGTAAAAAAAACCTCGAAAGCTGGCATGACAATAATTACGTGTCATCATCTAAATACAATAACCAACAAATAACTGAAAAAATTTCTTCATTAAATTTCTTGGGAGCCGAGAAAATCAAATTTAAAATCAAACAAAAAAAAAGGGGCTAACCCGCTGACCACCACTGTAAGTTTTGATGCTATACTGGGTCAAACGATATTGAACACTGTCAATATAAATGTAACGGCAAATGGATCTAAATTTGCTATGCGCAACGATATAGAAGTCTGTCGCACTCATAGTATGCCAAAGAGAGAACAAAATGAGTCAGATATTCAGTGGGCAGGAGAGATTGGAAATATCTTCATCACTATTTGTGACTTTCATTCAATATTTTGAAGACAGGGATAAGAGTCTAGACATAAATCTTTCGCATTAGAGCCATTTGATAAAAGGGGAAGTAGAGAAATTAATTCGAAACTACCAGCTAAATTGTTATTATTTTTATTAAATTATTTCTTCAATTGTCAACAGAGCAAGCTGCCTTCTCGGCTTCATTAAACGTTGGGCCAAAGAATTTGATGATCCCTATGTAACAAAGGTTTTATACACTTCGTTAGTTCGCCCTACTCTAGAATATTGCTCGCCAGTGTGGAACCCGCAATATGATGTTCACCAGCGTAGTATTGAATCGGTACAGAAGCAATTCCTAAAGTTTGCGCTACGCGGTCTAAATTGGGACCCGGGTCTTCGCCTACCTTCTTATTCTGATAGACTTCTTCTTATTAATCTTCCTTCACTTTATAACCGTAGGCTTGTTTTTGGCATTCTCTTTCTCCATAAACTAGTCAACGGCGAAGTCATTTCTACCAATTTACTAGATACGCTGTATTTTTGTGTTCCCTCACGTCGGACCAGAAACTTTTTTCCTATTCACCTTAGATGTCTGACTAACTACTCTCTTCACGAACCTCTTCGTGTTCTTTGCCAATCTTTTAACAACCTTTCTCACCTTATCTCTCCTCATCTTTCTGTCACTTCTCTTCGCGCTATACTTTTTAATCATCTACAGCGAAACCAATGAAAATATTCTGGACTTGGATTGGCTGCAACTCATCCCTGGCCACATTGGCTGTGAATCGGGGCATAGCTGGCACCTTGTGCAAATAAAACACCTCCACCGGGCCGGGGATGTTTAGTTGTGTATAAAGCTAAGCTACCTTCTTTATTTAATTACTATCTGTCTTTAGCTTAAGCTTTTTCGTCGACTGCTGTGTTAGTTGACGTAAATAAATAAATAAATAAATAAATAAATAAATAAATAAATAAAAAGAAATGCAAACGCACCAAAAAAGCATGAAATTTATATTGAGCGACGAAATACCTGTGTATCAGCACCCGAGACGTTTAGCCCTTTGTGATCAGGAAATCGTTGATAAACAAATTCAAGAATGGATAGCAGAGAAAATAATTAAAACTAGTACTTCTGAGTACGCGTCTCCAGTTGTCTTAGTCTCGAAAAAGGATGGTCAGAAGCGTTTATGCTGTGACTACAGCATCCACGAAGAATATATGAGTCGTAAGACAAAGTTGTGCGAAGAAAGGTATCATTCTTACCAACTCGAAATGCTTGCTATAATTGGAGCACTAACCAAATGGCGTGTTTATGTCCTAGGATCTCGATTCACCATAGTTACTGATTGTAACGCATTCGCTATGACCATGAAAAAGAAAGATGTTCCTTAGAGAGTTGCTCTTTGGGCTATCTATCTTCAGGATTTTGATTATGTTATCGTACATCGATCAGGTACTCAAATGAGGCACGTCGTTGGCAATGGAACATGAGATTATTAGACTTGCACATACCCAGGGTCATTTTTGCGTCAATATATTTCCGAATTGAGAGATAACTTTATTCGTGTGGTACATAGTTGTGTGGAGTGTATTGTTATTAACGCAAAGGCTGGCAAAAGAGAGGTATATCTAACTTCAATAGAAAAGGACAAACCACTTTGTTCTTACCATATTGATCACATCGGACCAATGTAACTTACAAAACGATATAATTACTTGTTGGTTATTATAGATAGTGATGAACAATAAACCACTGTGTTTAATATCTCATAAGAACTTAACTTTATTTTTACTTCAATGTTACTGAACTGTGTCTGCCACTGCTAGAACACGTCTTGATCGTTCGTTTGCTTGCTTATTACTGAATTTTCAATTCTTACGTAACTACGTAGGTCATATAGGTTTATAAAGAGTGACAGAGTCAGAGCATACCAGACTGGCGCCAGTATATTCTAGAAAACTTAAAAGAAAATACAAAAACAAAAGCATTGTGAGATGTGCAAGATCATTCATGAGTCTTTGCCTTGCTGCGTATAGCAATGTAAGTTATATGACAATTGGTTCCTCAACATCCCCCCCCCCCCCCCCCCCCCCCCTGAAATTCCGTTTCTGAACCCGGTAGGGCTGCAATCTTTGTGGTAGGGCGAGTGACTTCTCCTGATTTGGTGAGAACCTGAACCGCTCTGACGAGGCCATCATCTCCTGTGAACACCTGGGTTACCCGTCCTAAGAGCCATGCCGATGGAGGCGCGTTAGAGTCCTTGATCAGTACAAGATTACCGATCGTAATGTTTGGTAGCTTGGTGGTCCATTTCGGGCGCTGTTGTAGCGATGTCAAGTATTCTTGATGCCAACGCTTCCAAAATCCTTGAAGCATTGCTTGAACATGCTGCCAGTAGCTCAATCGATTGGTCGGAATCTGCAAATAGCTGTCTTCAGGAACTGCTGTATATGTTCTGCCAATTAAGAAATGTGCCGGTGACAGGTAGGCAATTTCAGTATCCGATGCTGTGCACAATGGTCGCGAATTAACGACAGATTCTATTTGCGAGAGCAGTGTGTGCATCTGCTCAGAGGTGAGGACGTTCGTTCCTACACGTCGCAAATGCAGCTTAACCGAGCGTACTTTCGAAACGACGTCATTGTGCTCGCGTGAAGCGAGAAGCTGTACCATTTCGTCTAGTGCACTTTTGCGCCAACAAAGTTACGCCCGTTATTGCTATACATTTGGGAGCATTTCCCACGACGAGCCATAAAACGTTTTAATGCCGCCAAGATTGTGTCGGTGCTGAGATCAGTGGCCAGCTCCAGATGAAGAGCTGAAGTAACCATACATACAAACAGGCAAATGTAGCCCTTTTCCTTTCTGGGGTTTCGTCCCTTGTGAACCTTCAGCAAGATAGGTCCAGCATAATCGCATCCAGTATGCTCAAATGGAAAAGCTTGTCGCACTCGAACAGCCGGTAAATTGGCCATAAACTGATTTGCTGTGTGATGGCGCTGTCTAAAACAGTTTAAACACTCATGTGTGATACGTCGATTAAGATTTCGTGCGCCAATGATCCAATATTTCTGGCGAATTATTACAAACATTGCTGAAACTCCTGGATGAAGATTGACCTTATGCTCATGTTTCAGCAGCAATTCCACAAGGCGATGTTGTTTCGGCAAAACTACTGGATGCTTGGCATATGCAGGCAATTGCGACCTTTCCAAACGTCCACCCACACTTATAATTCCATCTTCATCAACGAAGGGAGATAGTTTGCTTAAAATTGATCGTCGCTCTACAGATTGCTTCCTCAAAAGCAGCTGTCAGCAGAGGTCCTGAATATTTAGACTTGCTTGATTTGATTCGATGAACGAAGCGGAATACATATGCGACCACTCGAACCAGTCTGATCCAAGATGATGGCCTTTCGAGTAGTACCTCAAATGGGAAATCCTCAATATCCTTGGAAATGGTTGTCAAGATTTTTGTTTTGAACTCAAGTTCTGCTGCTGGCTTGAGAATTGAGCAGCAAGTTGGTGGTCTATTCATTGTCTCTGAGTATAGTGTACAGTCGTGCAGCCAAGATGGTCCCTTCCACCATAGATCAAAGTTAATTAAGTCACTCGCTAGCATGCCTCGTGATGCACAATCCGCAGGATTCTCTTTAGTGCTGACATGTCTCCAAGCGCTACGTGGTATGGTCTGTTTTAATGTTTTAAGTTTACAGGGTTGATGCGAAAGCCATGACAAAACGATTGTAGAATCGGTCCATGCGTCTATCTTAACATCCTTCTGGCGCAGACCAGACCTTACTGCTTGGAATAAACGAGCTAATAGTAGAGCTCCGCAAAGTTCCAATCGTGGGAACGACTTCCGCCTTAATGGTGAAACTCTTGTTTAAGCTGCAATGAGTGTCACTCCGATGGTTCCATCTAGGTGTGTCACACGGTTGTAAATGACAGCAGAGTAAGCCTTTAACGAAGCAACTGAAAATCCATGCAGTTCGAATTGGATTGATTGTCTACAAATCGTGGTATCTTCAGGATCCTTAACGTGAAAATGTCCTTTCTGAATGTTTGCCATAAGTGCGCTTGCTTCGTTGGCAGTTCCGAGTCCCAATCCAGATTAAGCAGCCATAATTCTTGGAGCAGAATTTTAAACTTGATCACCACTGGCGCCAAAATGCCGAGTGGGTCAAAGATGCGTGCCGTGTCAGACAGCACTTGTCGTTTCGTACAAGTCACATGTTCCGATAATGAAACCTTATATGTTAGGACGTCTTCTCCAGGACGCCAATGCAGCCCAAGCACCTTTGCTGCCATCTTTGAGAAATCGATTTCATTTCCCTCGTTGCTGCCAATTCGTTTACTATTCGAGACCCATTTGCTTAGCTCCAATTGTGCCCGTGACATAAGGAGTATCAGCTCTTCCTTAATGTCGAGCAGTTCTTGTTCGTTCATGGCTCCTGTCAGTACGTCATCGACGTAGAAATCATCCAAAAGTATCCTAGCCGCCCTTGGAAACTCGTATTCGTGATCAGTTGTTCCAGCACTCTAACTGCCAGAAACGGTGCACATGCCGTGCCATAGGTGACTGTGGTCGACTTGTAATGCTTTAGTGGTTCCTCAGGGTCTTCTCTCCAAAGGATTCGTTGAAAATTCTGATGTTCAGGGGCCACTAAAATCTGTCTGAACATTTTGACGATGTCCGCAGAAAATACGAATCTGTGCATTCGAAAACGCAGACAAACGTTGAAGAGGTTGCGTTGTATACATGGGCCAATGTGAAGTGCGTCGTTAAGAGATCGTCCATCCCGATCTTGAAATGATCCATCGAACACCACCCACAGCTTGGCACCTATGACTGGATGGTGTGGCAAATAGAATGACTTCTTACATACGTTTGTGGCTTCGTCTGCAGCTACTTCCTTCATGTGACCCAGCTGGATATACTCTCTCATAAACTGAGTATATTTTAACTTCAAGCTTCCATCCTTCATTAGACGACGCTCGACTGCGAGAAAACGCGATCTCGCTCCTTGAAATGTATCCGCAAATTGTGGGTTTTGTTCCTTGAAGGGCAAATCGACTATGTATCTTCCATTCGAGTTGCGGTTGTGGGTACACCGGAAGTGCGTTTAGACCTTTTGATCCTCTTCGTTTACAGTTGTATGTGATGGAACTTCCTCTAGTTCGCAAAATCTTTGCAGTAGTCCATCTATATTAACCGTAGTCAGCAATGACGTAGATGACCATCCAAATATGGTGTTAACTGCAATAGGGTGCCCTTGACCATCGCATAACTTCTCTCCGGTGAGAACTAACCAAATGCAATCATTGCCCAGCAAAATGTCGATTGAAGCATTAGTTCTAAAGTCAGGGTCAGCCATGGATACCAATCCATTAAATACCGACAGTGATGAAGCATCAATGTTTTCACGTGCCAATGGTGAGGTGATCTTTCCTAAAATGTGAGCTTTAATATCGATGGAATGACTCGACACACGAGACATCATCTGGAGAGAGCAGAAACCTCTGGTTATTCCCGCCTTGACGTCTGAGATGCCCGATGTGGTAACTCGAAATGGCGAACGTGCAAGCCCCAACGTCTGTACGCACCGTTCCGAAATGAATGACAAATTTGAGGCGCTATCCAATAAAATACGGCACGTCAGCAAGGCTCCTTGAGAATTTCGGACGTCTACCAATGCAGTAGGTAGAGTGCTTCTCCGTTGGCCATTTGGCTTACTAGGTCTGGTAACATTCATCATTGCTATCGCTGATGCCGCTGGTGACTCCTCAGAAGCCTGGCCTGAGTTGCCTTGGTGGTGCTCTGAGCTATTATGCTGTGTAGAATGGCCTTCAATGCAGCATAGAATGATGGCGGCGCTTGCAATACTTGCAAGAGGACTTCAAGCCACAAGCGCTTACTCCATGTCCAGTTCTCAAACAATTAAAACACATATGTTTCTCCTTCGCAAAGGTGTAACGTTGCTTGACAGTCAAGCTCTGGAATTGAGGACAAGCCGACAGTATATGCTCAGTACTATGACATTTCATACAATTACCTGTAATGGCAAGCATGGTGCGTGCTTGCCTTGATCCTTTTTCATCCCTCGGTTTGCTCGCTACATGATCGACAACTTGACTGAGCTCAAGGCGATCGCATCGTGAGTCCAAAAACTTGAGCAACTCTTCAATGGTAGGATTTTTGATATCTTGGCTTTTGTCGATCCATTCACGACGGGTAGCCTCATCAACCTTGTTGATGAGCAAGTATATGAGCCAACAGTCACGGCCCGTTTGTCCAGAAGTGTCTTAAGCCCGAATAACATCACTGGCTCCGCAAGTCAGAGCGCGTAGCGATGATGAGTTTTGCCCAACAGCTTTTGGCAAGGCGGTGAATGTGTCTATCAGTAAATTCACCAAGTCCATTCATATCGATCGGTCAATGATTTCCATGCAGTGTCGTAATTTGCATCCACTACGGGCAAATGCTGGATGAGTATCGCTGCTTCTCCTATGACGCATGACTTCAGGTGATGAAACTTTTGGATATTCGTCAAAGTTGTCTTTCCGTGAATGGTACTCTCAAACAGGTCTTTAAAGGCATGCCATTCCTTGTAATCTCCACCGAACGGCTTGATGTTGAATTTCGGTAACTCACAATCTCTTGTTGCCGGTGTTGCAACCGACTGTGAGCCTGACGAAGACGAAGATTGCTGTGGCGAGAGCAATCTCTCAACCAATAGTTGCTGCTGCTCCATTTGCCGTTGCTGGTGTTCCATTTGACGTTGCTGGTGTTCCATTTGACTCTGCATCTGGAGTTCCATTTGACGCTGCTGGTGTTCCATTTGACCCTGGATCTGGAGTTCCATTTGACGCTGCATCTGGAGTTGTAGTTGTTGCTGTTGATTCTGCATATGTTGCAGAATTCCTTGGAAGAGCGAACCATCGTTACCAGCCGTGCCGATTTCTTTCAACTTGCCAGACGTAGCCAAGGCAGCACGTAAAGCCTTAAGGCGGGCATTTGCTATTTCATATTTCTCCTCGTATATCCCGAAGTCTTCGGTAGGGTCCACATAACCCTCTAGTTTGTCGTATTTGGCCAATTCGTCGCCAGACTTCACGAACTCGTTCCACGCATTGGACAAAGTTTCCAATTTGGTGTCAATTGTGAAGACGTCGGCATCCTGTGCAGGATTCTCTGCATATCCATATATGCGGGTAATGGTTGTCTTCAATCTTCCTCTGGCCTTTATGAATGTTTTCATTTCCTCCATGATGAAATACCAAGAAATCTCCACTGCTTGTGTGGACCAAAAATTTCAAGACGCGTGTTTCTTCTAGAGATGTGTTCCCTCACGATCTCGTCGATTATATCGATAACAGATACCGATAGGCGAGTGGCGCCACCGTTTGTCCGCGCTTTTTCCAATAAGCACCCGATTGCCTATTCGATAGTAGGCCAGAACTATCGACTACTAACTTTGAGGTTAACAATTAATTGCAACCACGTTGCAACAAACTATTAAGCAATGAGTAACAAACAAACAATGCCCAACGATCCGGCTCGAAGGACCAAATTATGATGAACAATAAACCACAGTGTTTAATATCTCATAAGAACTTAACTTTATTTTTACTTCAATGTTACTGAACTGTGTCTGCCACACTAGAACGTCTTGATCGTTCATTTGCTTGCTTATTACTGAATTTTTATTCTTACGTAACTACGTAGGTCATATAGGTTTATAAAGAGTGACAGAGTCAGAGCATACCAGACTGGCGCCAGTATATTCTAGAAAACTTAAAAGAAAATACAAAAGCAAAGCATTGTGAGATGTGCAAGATCATTCATGAGTCTTTGCTTTGCTGCGTATAGCAATGTAAGTTAAATGACAATTGGTTCCTCAACAGATAGTTTTTCTAAGTACGTTTGGTTGTATCCCACTAGGAGCACAGGCGTAGATGAAGTGATACGGTGTTTAGAAGTTCAAGCAACAAATTTAGGGAACCCAGTACGATTGATATCTGATAGAGGCGCGGCTTTTACATCGCACATTTTCAAAAAGTATTGCGAGGATCACGACATCGTGCATTTATTGATTACCACCGGAGTACCGCGAGGAAATGGGCAGGTTCAAAGGATTCACAAGATTGTTATTAAAATGCTAGCTAAAATGAGTTTAGATAATCCAGCTTCATGGTATAAATACGTAGGGAAAGTTCAGCAAATCATCAACGATACGGCACCTAGAAGTACTAAGATAGCTCCTTTTAAAATCCTAACCGGTATTGACATGCGTAGATCAGAGGATGTAAACCTTAAAGAACTACTCGATGATCTTCTAATCGAAGAACTAGCAAAACGCAGAAAGAAAATACAAATGGAGGCAGTTAAAAATATAAAACAAATTCAGGAGGAGAACAAGAAGCCAGCTCAAGGTCCACAAGTAGTCCAGTGTTATTTCTATAAGTATGTTTAAATCTTAACAATATATTGAACTCGATTGTCATCAAACAATTCAAATATTAATAAATAAATAAATATAGTAACGATCATTAAATCAACGCTACATAATATATACATATGTATATCTTTACGAATTCTCCAACCAATCAAGAGATATCTGCTCAACGAGATTGATTTGCTATAAACACTGAAAGAAAATGACATCAGAATTCTTAAAAAAACAAGTGGTTACACATTTATATTTTGAATTATGGAAAAGTTACTTTGAAACATTTTCAGCCCTGTTTTGAATGCGGATTATTGAAAAGTCTTCTTCCACGTGAAATTCATACAATTATTACAGCCAATTCCGCGATATGTTAATATAAAACATTTTTTCTTCACATCTATGCAATTTTGCAAAAATCCGCGAAGTGGAACATAAGCCATTTTTTCTAATGTCTAATGTAGCCCTGGGCACTTTTTTTTTAAATTAAACTTTATATAAAATGATTCAATAGTTTCTTGTTTCTTTCTTATTCATCTTTAATATATTTAAATTCAATTGTACTACAGCGGAGAAATTCATTATAGATATATACATATATAAGTGATGTCAAGATGTTTCTATTCACTAATTTTAAAAAATTATAAATTAAAAAAGTAAAATTTCCAATAAATAAATAAACATTTTTGGGGAAAAAACCATGGAATAACAATTTGTTTGGTGTTATCTTTAAGAGCATATAAAACACACCCTTTAAATGTTCATTTATTTATTTAAATCTCAACAATTTCCAAGAATTTTTGAAAAAATTTTTGATTATGTTATTAAACTTAAACTTAAAGTAATGAACATTTTAAATAAATTTGTCCTTTTCTAACTCTAGTGTATTAAGCATTTAAAGTTCTCCAGTTATTTCGTAGTAAACAAGAAGATTTGAAATAAATATTGACGGATTTTACGTTGGCTAATATGAAAACTTATTAGAGTTAATACAGTGAGAGCTTGAGAAAAGAGAGAAAGAATATGTAATTGGCCTGCTCCCACAAGATCTTTGAGACTAGGGCCATGGTACGGATCCCTTCTTTTAGGTGAATATTTTCGTTACTTTTTACGTTTTTCGTTTCGTTTTATTTTTTTGTGTGTTGACTGATGTGTCACGGCTGTCAGTAAATAATTAAAATAATTTTGCAACTAGATTTAGATTTCATGTCTTTTGTCGACGCTAAATGAAAATGTATCTCCTCGTATGTGTAAGTTTGTTTGTATCCGCATATATATATATTTATATCTGCATCCAAGGGAATCTAAGCACAGTCGGCCATTTAGTCATCATTTAGGTGGAAAATCGTCTGGGGATGTCATAAATTGGGGGAAATTTTCAACATTTATTATGTCTTTGGAAATTTTCAAAAAAATTAAAACCAAATGGAGTATATATACTTAGGTACTATTGTTTATTTGAAAAAATAGCACAGTATAGCAAAGTGGCGTATCAAGAGGGAAATGTAAAGACTTTTAAATTCAAAATTTGAGGTTCAGTTTAGGAGTCAAACCCTATCAATCAAAAAATGTATGTATGCACATATATCCCAAAAGCTACTGAACTTAAGTTGCTGCCAGGTAGTCTACACCTTGCCACTATGACGCCATCAAACACATGCCACAAAATGATTTTGATAATACGCCGCATAAGAGTCTCATCTGGGGAACAATCGAATAAATAATATATACATATATCTTTACGAATTCTCCAACCATTCAAGAGATATCTGCTCAACAAAATTTGCTATAAACACAGAAAAGAAAATGAAATCAGAATTCTTAAAAAAGCAAGTAGATAAGAGAAGTGGCATGAATGAAAAATCAATTTGAAAACGGATATGAAAATGTAATTAATCATTTTCAACCTCTCGTCAACCTTGCTTCAGATTTATATAACTTTCTTTGCGAATTGAACAGAGAACCGAACCACAAAAAATAAAAAGGACTATCTAGAAGATCAAAGAAAGTGAATGCACAACTTAGTTACACATTTATGTAAGACATAGAGATACCAGATAGCTAGCAACACACCGTTCTACACTGTTTGTTGGGTAGTCTGGCTCGAAAGCAAACGTTCGTTGGGTAATCGGCTCTAAGTTGGTAGTCTCTCTCGTTGGTCGTCAGCCGAAGTACGAAGTTGTCTCAAAAGTTGTGTAAAAAGTCGATTTAATACTAATACATGATCATATATATTTACTCTGTATTTACATGAACCTATTTAAGAACCATTATAATAAACATTAAATTAATCTAAAACTTACATTTGGGGTCTCGCCCGTGTCAAATACAGAGACTTAAATGCATATGTGATCGCGAAAAGTAGAGTGTTGTTTTGTTAAAAGTTGCTACAGATTGGCGCATCCAAATTAAGAAGCTGAAACCAAAGTGGATACATCCTTGGATGTATCAAGGATGTGCTTAATTTATACTCGTCTAAAATTCCAAGGTTTTAAAGCAGACAAAGTTAAACCTAAGATCGAAACGAAGAAGGCGGTAATTTCCCCTAATCCACAAGTAATCGTGATGGCTCCTTTTGGCCACGTTTCCCGTGAGGTACACCCACTCACTAGAAGTCCGACTCCCAAACCGAGGAGTATCAAGAAAAAACCACACAACGTTTACTTGAAACAAATGGCGGTCAAAAGCCTGAAGTCAGTTGGTAAAGAAGTACAAAAAATAAAAAATAAAAATCAATGGCTTAAGGCCGCAGCTAAGGTCGATGAACTGGAAAAGTTCAAGAAAAGAGAGCTGGGCATCCGAAGAGGACACCAAGATAAATATCGCTAGAAATTACCAAAAAGTTTTGGTTAAGGTGAAGAAAGAGGAGGACAAAGCATATGAAAGAAAATAAAGCTTACGTATGTAGGATTTTACTTTATCCCGGTTTATTTATTACAATATTATTAAAGGATGTGATTTCCTTGTTAAGTCTTATATTATTAACAATGTTTCTTTGTGTTAAGAATACATGTGTATATTTTATATTATTTAAATGGCCTTAGTGATAATTTGGGTGCGCGATGTGATCGGGCCGAGAGTACGATTGCGAGTGCTTTATGAATCAACGCTTCTCTTTATTTTCCCATCGACCAGTCGACCAGATAGGTACGGCCGCTGCGTGTCGTTCTGTCTCGCTCACTAGCTACTGCCCGATTGCCATGATTATGCCCGCCTGACACTTCATTTCCTACAATCGGCTGTCCTGACAAGTCATTCGACCCGAATGATCCTAGCCAAGGCTTCATAAACTCAGCCACTGTTGAGGTCTTACAAGGTCCTTCACCATCGCCAACTTTCTCAACGTCGTATCGACCGTGCCTATTCACCTTCGTGACTTTATATGGTCGTAAGTATTTACCTCTCAACTTTAGACCTGTCCTATACTGCGTACGTTTAATCGCCACTAACTCGTTTAAATTGTACTTTCTTTCCCATTTCCTGTTTTTGTCAAACGTCCTTTTCATTTCCTGCTGTATATCATTAATATTCTTTCGAGCCTCCGCTCTAATCTCATCACGACCACAGTCTAATTCTTCTATTAACGAATCGGTTATCAGCTTTCTTATTTCGAGATCATCAGGACTACGCATCTCTATTCCTGTCAAAATCTTAAAAGGTGTAACCACTAACCATAGAACACATAGATGGGACAAACTCATGATTTTTTGATTGCAAACGCTAGCCTAGTCATGGAACCCCAGAGAACTTCGGGAAAACCCGAACGCTCTCACTCTCAATGAGAGCGTAAAATGGGGAGAGGGCAAAGCAGCTACGAAAAAATTTCAGTCTAGCACAGACTACCGAACGACGAAGGCAGGCCTACGTCGCTTGTGATTTCGTTCTGTCTATGTATGTGTACACTCGTCGGTACATGCTCAGGCTTCGTAGTGTGTGTGTGACGTGAAGTTGTACAACATCGCATTTCAATAGCTCGCTCGACCAAAATTTTTCATTTTGGACAAAACAGCGGCAATGCGAATAGGATATGCCCCTGTCGAAAGAATATCAAGAAATATTGGCATCAGCTACGTATGTATCCCGGTGGCTTTGCCGGTAGAGTGTTTGCTTGGCAATAGGAATGTCGCTGGTTCGAATCCCAACTCGATTATCGTTAACGAAGTTTTTTTTTGTCTATTTTTTTTATTTATATAAAAATAAAAAAATAAAAATAAACAAAAGGAAAAAAAAACAAAATGAAAATAAAAAAAAAATCAAAAAGGAACAAAATAAAAAATAAAACTAAAAAAAAATTAACATTGCATGTCCTAGCTTTTAAGACTGGAACGACAACCCGGCGACAGTTGTCGCTCCAGTCGCCAAGACAAATGTCGAAATGTCTTGCCGAACGCCGGGACAAACAAGCATTGGTCGCCGCTTTGTCGCTTTCGTCCCTCTAGTCGCGGTGACAAGAGGGACAATTGTCGCCCAATCGTCCCGTGCACAAGACCATTGAGCGACATTTGTCCCTCCAGTCGCCGGCGACCAAAGCGACTAATAAACAGCCCGGCGACCAGAGGGACAAATGTCGCTCAATGGTCTTGTGAACGGGACGATTGAGCGACAATTGTCCCTCTAGTCGCCGGTACTGTGAAATTTTTCGCTCTGGTCGCCGGCGACTGGAGAGACAATGTCGCTAGGTTGTCTTAGGGACCACAGGGACAAAATAGATAGATTGTCGTAGGGACGATAGGGACAATATCGATAGTTTGTCGTAGGGACTAGAAGGACAACTTCCATAGTTTGTCTTAGAGACCAGAGGGACAATTTCCATGGATTGTCCTAGGGACCAGAGGGACAATTTCCCAAGATTGTCGTAGGGACCAGAGGGACAAATTCCCAAGATTGTCATAGGGACCAGAGGGACAATTTCCATGGATTGTCCTAGGGACCAGAGGGACAATTTCCCAAGATTGTCGTAGGGACCAGAGGGACAATTTCCATGGATTGTCCTAGGGACCAGAGGGACAATTTCCCAAGATTGTCCCATGGACTGAAGGGACAATTTCCCAACATTGTCCCATGGACTGAAGGGACAATTTCCCAACATTGTCCCATGGACTGAAGGGACAAAATCGACTCAAATTGAAATTAAAATATACAATTTCATTTAATTATTTTTTTTTACTTTTTTAATTTTTATTTTTATATACATTTCTATCTCTAATTTTTAAATATATCAAATATTGGCCTCCTCCCTTAGCTTGCGGTTTTTTGCCTTGTTGGCCGTATTCTTTGCGCAAGCCAGTGCACTTCGAAGCACTCCTTCCGCTGGCTGCCCCGGATGTATCGTTCGAACTGCCTCTGGAATAAAAAAATTGAAAATATTATTAGTAATGAAAAAAAAACAATGTTTACAATTATTGTACGTACCCATTATCATATTCAAAACTTTTGGGTATGTCCGAAGGCTCAACTTCCCGTTTTTGCCGTCCAAATTGTGGCTCTCAATGACACCTTCGGAGAATATTTTTTTTATCGACTTAGTTAAAGCCGCTTGGCCGAGGAGGGCAGACACTTGGGAGGTCTGTAAAAATAATATAAACATTAAAATTCACTACTTTCTTTTTAGTATCAATGTACTTACATAATCTTTGCTCCTCTCCGGCGTAATCTGCTCCTCCAAATCTACGATCTCCAAGACCGACTCCAACGGGTAGCAAACCCGGCGCACCTCGTTGGTTTTTTGCCCCATGGCCATATGGCGCATTAGCGCCGTCTGTGTCGCCAAAGCTTCTTTCAGAATGGCCAACTCCGCCATTATCGCCGCTTGGCCATTCGGCTCCTCCTCAGTTTGCGTACTAGCATCTGCTTCTGAAATTAATTATAATTATTATGTAAAATTGGATTGTGGAATAATACAAATACTTACTCCGCGAGACCGACTCAAAAGACATCCGGCTGAGTTTTTTTGGTGGTTGTTTTTGGTCGGCCATTCTAAAGTAAAAGAATTTATTAGTTTTTGTTTAAAAAAGAAGAAAAGACCCCCCCCACTCCCCTTTTTTTTTTTTTTTTTTTGGTTTATCGAACCATGGTAGGTGAATCTTCAAAAGATATCTTATGCGCCGTCGCAATAAATATGCCCGATTCATACTAATGCCTACGGACTAAACACCTCCATTTTCCCATTTCGAACTACCTACACATGCAGCAAGGGAACAACAACTAAACCGCCCTTGTACGGCATGGCTACCGCTTTGTTCACAAAATCGGACACAGAAAACTTTTCCAAAGTTGATGCCATTTCTAAATCTGTGAAATATATCCCTACACTGCTTGAGCTTATAGGCTCATTATAAAAACTTCTAATCTGTGCAAATTTATTCCCTACAATAAATATTTCACCAAGCTGCTCTGTGAAAGAAACTACCTGAAATGGGATGCTTTCTCCAATAAAACAAAAATTATCTGGCCTTCTATTACTAAGTGTGCATCCCTTTACTTTTAAACAATTTTCAACTAACTCTATTTCTTCTTCCTCCCCCACAATTAAACTATCTTCTACGATTTTCCTAAAAATTTGTGGTAAAATTTGCGTTGGCTTTCGGACAAATCTTTTAAGAGTTTGCAAATAGTTTTCGAAAGAGTATGAAGAGCCAGAAATCGGATCACCGATTTGCTCAACAGTCTCTTTTAAGTGGATTAAGCTGTGAACATTGTAGGAAACACTGTTTTCCCCAAAAACAAGTGGAAAATTCTCAACAAATAAGTTTAACATTTGTTGAGAAGTTTCCACATTACTATGTCTCTGCTTTTGGGAGCATAGCAACCTGTAAGCACAGTGCAGCAACAAAAACTCGTAATACTGGTCATCATTCATTGTATCTTTAAGAGCTACAATCCCAGTATACAACAAAAACTGCCTGTACTCAGTTGCCTTCCAATTGGGAAGCTCTACTAATGATCTCGGCTTCCTTGCAAACTCTTTTGGAATATATTTTCGCATCGATATTAAGGCTTCGGATATTTTTGCTTTGTCAGTTTTAGAAACTTTACTGACAATTTTATTTGTATTTAATCTATTTAAAAATTTTCGCATGACACCCAATTCAACAAGATGCATGCAGTCGAGTGGTATTTGTGTTATCATTAAAACACCAATTTTTTCAAATGCGGACTGAATGTTTAAATATTCGGCTTGATGATGCGAAGGATACTTTCTATTGCGAAAGTCTTCATCTGAGATTAATTCAGCACTCTTAGTGCTAAATGTTAAAACAGAGTCAACTTTTCGTGACACCTGAATGCATTTGCTACAACCGTGACTGGAAGTATGACCAGGCGTGCCAGTAACAAATGCTCTTGCAGGAGCATCACACACAATACCGCGAAGTTCTAAGTGAACTTTTTTATTTCCAATGGTTAACCCATTTTGAATAATCTCGGACAACTCAAGTGTGAATTTGGACAAAAATTCATCGGAGTTAAATGGCTTATTGTGACCCATAAATACTCCGATCGGCAAAACAGGGCATTTATAAATATTATTTAAACGAATAAGTATGGGCCACAATTGCGCTCGCGAACTTTTAAACAACGGAAGTCCGTCGACATTAATATCGATGCTTAATACATCGGGAATCTTCGGCAAAATAGAAAGTTTATTTAATTGCTTCGACAAGCCAATATGTAAATAGGTGCCGCCTCCTATTACAGCAATGTCAGGCTTTTCGGAGCAATTAAACTTATAGAAGGGCTTAACTTTTAAATTATGTGAATTTAAAATATTCACTAATTCAATAGCACAGCTTCGTTTTGGTTTATGCTTTAAATACCAATTTTCCAATTGTGCATTTAAGCCATCACCAACGTTTGCTTGTGCTTCTATGCTACCTATCATATCTCCAACAGTGGCCACAGTTTCTTCCTCCACTGACAAAAATTCCCTGCCTTCTTGAAACTGGCCACTTTCTTCAGCACGTTCAACAGTCCCTAATTCTAAAGAGGCACTTCTAGAATTCAAAGCGTCTCTTTCCCTCTTAACTAACCTACGCATTTGCCTACTGCTTAAAACTTTTCCCGATTTATTCATTATTTGCAATTTAAAAAAAAAGCGTTTGGATGTAAAAAAAATATTTAAATATATATAGAGATGATTATAATTACAGTTACAGTGTTGAAAGAGATAATAGAAACGGTATAGAATTTATTTTCTTTTGTGTCTGCCATTAAAAAAATCCTTTTTTTAGATTGACTCAAATTTATTGCAAAATAATTTAGTGGATTCTCTTCAAAAAAGACAAATTTGAATATTGTAAATCATGAAATTAATTTATTATAATTTTTTTATGAAAAAAGGGAATTGAAAATTCGTTAATCAGGTTAGCGCAATCGGAGATACACTCATGATGAAAATAATATGTACACAATTTAATTGACCAAGCTATAGCAACAACATTAAATGTTAAGGGGTGTACATATTATTTTCATCATGAGTGTATCTCCGATTGCGCTAACCTGATTAACGAATTTTCAATTCCCTTTTTTCATAAAAAAATTATAATAAATTAATTTCATGATTTACAATATTCAAATTTGTCTTTTTTGAAGAGAATCCACTAAATTATTTTGCAATAAATTTGAGTCAATCTAAAAAAAAGATTTTTTCAATGACAGACACAAAAGAAAATAAATTCTATACCGTTTCTATTATTTCTTTCAACACTGTAAATTTTATGATTTTCCTTAACGAAAATCGGAATAAAAATATAATTATATGCAATAAAAATGTTCTTTTCTTTTCCCAAAAAAAAAAAAATTTGCCTTAACTAATATATTTCTAAGTGACAATATTTAAAGTTTGAAGACTTAGAAGAAAAATGCGGAGCACGCAAGCAACTCGGTAGTCTAGGGGCAGTGGTCGTGCTTGAAGTTGAGGAGAACCTGGTTCAACCCCCGGCGGAAACTTTTTTTTTTCAATTTTTAATAATAATTATTTAATATTTTTCAAAAAATAATTTTCTTAAGATAATTATTTAATATTTTTCAAAAAATAATATTCTTAAGATAATTATTTAATATTTTTCAAAAAATAATTTTCTTAAGATAATTATTTAATATTTTTCAAAAAATAATTTTCTTAAGATAATTATTTAATATTTTTCAAAAAATAATTTTCTTAAGATAATTATTTAATATTTTTCAAAAAATAATTTTCTTAAGATAATTATTTAATATTTTTCAAAAAATAATTTTCTTAAGATAATTATTTAATATTTTTCAAAAAATTATTTTCTTAAGATAATTATTTAATATTTTTCAAAAATAATTTTCTTAAGATAATTATTTAATATTTTTCAAAAAATAATTTCTTAAGATAATTATTTAATATTTTTCAAAAAATAATTTTCTTAAGATAATTATTTAATATTTTTCAAAGAATAATTTTCTTAAGATAATTATTTAATATTTTCAAAAAATAATTTTCTTAAGATAATTATTTAATATTTTTCAAAAAATTATTTTCTTAAGATAATTATTTAATATTTTTCAAAAAATAATTTTCTTAAGATAATTATTTAATATTTTTCAAAAAATTATTTTCTTAAGATAATTATTTAATATTTTTCAAAAAATAATTTTCTTAAGATAATTATTTAATATTTTTCAAAAAATAATTTTCTTAAGATAATTATTAAATATTTTTCAAAAAATAATTTTCTTAAGATAATTATTTAATATTTTTCAAAAATAATTTTTTTAAGATAATTATTTAATATTTTTCAAAAAATAATTTTCTTAAGATAATTATTTAATATTTTTCAAAAAATAATTTTCTTAAGATAATTATTTAATATTTTTCAAAAAATAATTTTCTTAAGATAATTATTTAATATTTTTCAAAAAATTATTTTCTTAAGATAATTATTTAATATTTTTCAAAAAATTATTTTCTTAAGATAATTATTTAATATTTTTCAAAAAATAATTTTCTTAAGATAATTATTTAATATTTTTCAAAAAATTATTTTCTTAAGATAATTATTTAATATTTTTCAAAAAATTATTTTCTTAAGATAATTATTTAATATTTTTCAAAAAATTATTTTCTTAAAAAAAATATTAAATAATTATTATTAAAAATTGAAAAAAAAGTTTCCGCCGGGGGTTGAACCAGGTTCTCCTCAACTTCAAGCACAAAAAACAAATTAATTTATGAAAAAAAAATTTTTATTGCATCGGCACGCCCCGGGATCGAACCTGGTACGTCTATGTGATTAATTTTATTGGCAAAATTTGTTTTTTTGTTCTTTTAATGTTCTGGAACATTCCACTTACATACATATGTTTTTTCTCACTGTTTTTTGTTTTTCTTTTTGCAATTATTACTCTTAATGTTTATGCAATTATAAATTTGAATAGTGTAATTTATAATTGCATAAAAATGAAGAGTAATAATTGCAAAAAGAAAAACAAAAAACAGTGAGAAAAAACATATTTTTTTTTTTTTTATATAAAGAAAAATACAAAATGTAGAAAAACAAATTTTGCCAACAAAATTAATTTTTTTATATATTTAAAATTATTTATATTTAAATAACACTTACCTTTATTTTATTTTGAAAACACAATTGATTTATTTATTTTTATTTTATTTTGAAAACACAATTGATTTATTTATTTTTAACAGCAAAGCTAAAACACCTGCTCGCACGAGAATTAATCGCAAATGCACAGAGAAACGAAAAAAGCAAAGCGACGCGCGCATAAATCCGAAAGGGAAACAACAACAACAAAGCACAGATTTACCAAAATTCGGCTTAGCAACAACAACAATGTTGTGTTACTTTGTCGGTTGTTGCTTTCCGCTTTGTCGCGTGCCGAAAACGTAGAGTATAATTGGGCACAACCGGTAATGGAAACCTGTTTGCCAACATAATATGAAATGTATCTATAAAAGGTACCAATTCATTGATTAAATAATCAATGTGTAATTAAAAAATGAATTATCTTAGAATATAAATTTTTTGTGCATAAAGAATTCAAGCGCCATCACGTTTATTTTCATTCATAGGTAAATAGGGTATACAAAAATCATCGAAACAAAAAATATTTTTGTCGATTGACAAAATTTTTTTTCCAAACTTTTTTTTCGGCAGCCGATTGGGTTTGGAGAAACGAAGTTATTTCGTTCGGGTGCCGTTGGCTAGCCTCAGTATAAAAAACGCTGGCAGAATTTTTCTCTGCCGACGTAGTTCGCTCGGACAATGCGTCGACATTGTCGGCGGCGACAATCTGGTACTGAAGGGGAAGTTGTACAACATCGCATTTCAATAGCTCGCTCGACCAAAATTTTTCATTTTCGACAAAACAGCGGCAATGCGAATAGGATATGCCCCTGTCGAAAGAATATCAAGAAATATTGGCATCAGCTACGTATGTATCCCGGTGGCTGTGCCGGTAGAGTGTTTGCTTGGCAATAGGAATGTCGCTGGTTCGAATCCTAACTCGATTATCGTTAACGAAGTTTTTTTTTGTCTATTTTTTTTATTTATATAAAAATAAAAAAATAAAAATAAACAAAAGGAAAAAAAAACAAAATGAAAATAAAAAAAAATCAAAAAGGAACTGTTCACGCCACCGGGTGAACAGCAGTGAGCGGCGAAGAGCAGTGAAGAGTGAGGAGGGTTTTTTGATCCTCGGCATCTACGGTCACACCAGGAGGGGTGACTGGGTTTTTTCCAATGGGCATCGCCATTATTCCGAATCGAGATTTTCACCCGAACACCCGTTCTCTTGCATTTTTTACGATTTGTTAACTTTTTCAACCCGAACCATCTCCGTGTGTGCCGGGCTACCTGTGAATATTATATAAATAATAAAACCTACGTTTATTTAACCGAAGTTTTTCGTGCGTTTTAATTCACCACTCGCTCACCACAAACTGAAGAAATTGGCACCCGCCAACTCCTTGTATTTCATTTGGATCCTTCCGCCCCCCCACGAACATTGGTCCTTCGAGCCGGATATCCTTCCGCTCCTCCAGCTTGCATCGGCGGAATTCCTGATAAGTACAAAATTTCATTATTCATTTCATTTCCATACTACTAAAAGTGTGAGGTTTTCCCGCTTCTCCATAGCGACCTACACACTTTTACATATTGTATGTATGTACATACCTGACCTGTTCCAAGGTTACATGGTAGTTCCTAATCCTTAGCGTGATTGTCCAACGTTCTCGTTTTACATTCCACGATTATCCATTTTTTATTTATGTTTTTTTTCCTCGCACTTGTCCAAATCCACCTCTTTTTTTTCATATGCATTCACATGTACATGTATGTAATTTCCACAGCTGTTTGCCAAATCCGCGTAAAAGTTAAAAAAAACAAAAAAAATTATTAAAGTGTTATAAAAAATAGGGAAGAATAATAATCAAGTGTTCACCGCGTTTTCTTATGTGTTGGAATAATTATTTTTAATGCCAAACTTATTTCCGCACGCGCGCATCTACGTACATACATACATACATACATCGTCACCTGTTGATGTACGCGCATATGTACCTACCCATATATATATAATCCCTTCGCACATTTACCACGACACAAAAGGCAGAAAAAAAAAATATTCTTTTTTTAAATAGCACTTAACGTATGCATCGCGATTTCTTGCGCGTTCGAATTCGGTGCGAAATTAAATTCCTCACGCGCGTCTTTGGATACCGGTGCACTTGCTTACATACGTACATACATATATGCTTACATAGTCATACATTGCACATACATATGTACATATCCACAACATATAATACATTTCGGTGTCGCGCATTGATTTAACACAATTCCACATCCAATTAAATTACAATTACTTACGTTTTTTTTTTGTTGTTGTGAACAACGCGTGTGCATACATCTATATACTCACCTGTGTACTTATGCATGTACGTACATACATAGATCAAAGCATCTGTCCATATGCATTGATCGGTTGTTTGGTTTGCGCACAACACTCGCGGTGCGTAAAAGCGTTCTTTTGTTCTTGGTTTTTCCGCACAACCACAAAAAAAATTATTAACATAATTAAACAACAAAATCAAAAACCAAATATATAAACAGCGGCCGACAGCTGTTTTCGGAGTAGTGGTGACACGTGAGTCGAGTCGTGATATCGATAGGCGGCTCAAGCGCGCCAAGTTCAAATCACATTATTTCCGATTCCCTTTTTCGCCTAATTATATATCCGCCCATATTTATAACTAAATACATATATATTTTTCCAGCACTATCGTGCCCACATTTATATATCCGTCCATATTCATAAATTATATATATATAATTTTTTCCGGCCAGTATTTTGCGCACATATATATATCCGCCCATATTTATAAATAAATACATATATATTTTTTCCAGCACTATCGGGCCCATATTTATATATCCATTCATATTCAAAAATTATAAATATATTTTTTCCGGCCAGTATTTTGCGCACATATATATATCCGCCCATATTTATAAATAAATAATATATATTTTTTCCAGCACTATCGGGCCCATATTTATATATCCATTCATATTCAAAAATTATAAATATATTTTTTCCGGCCAGCCTTTTGCGCTCATATATATATCCGCCCATATTTATAAATAAATGCATATATATTTTTTCCAGCACTATCGGGCCCATATTTATATATCCATTCATATTCAAAAATTATAAATATATTTTTCCGGCCAGCCTTTTGCGCTCATATATATATCCGCCCATATTTATAAATAAATACATATATATATATTTTTTCCAGCACTATCGGGCCCATATTTATATATCCATTCATATTCAAAAATTATAAATATACTTCTTCCGGCCAGCCTTTTGCGCTCATATATATATCCGCCCATATTTATAAATAAATACATATATATATTTTTTCCAGCACTATCGGGCCCATATTTATACATCCGTCCATATTTATAAATTATATATATAATTTTTTCCGGCCAGTATTGTGCGCACATATATATATCCAGATCCAGATCTATACAAAAACGTATTTTCTTTTATCCTATACATCTTTATTTATATATTTCCTCCGTGTTTTGTTTTATACGTACTTCCAGCGTTACTTACGAATCCATACAAACTTGTTTTGTAATCATTTAGCTTGTCTACGTGCAAGTTTTGATCCGCACTCGTGCGTTCGTATATTGTTCCGCATCTATCCCCATTCAAAGGGCTCCGTTTCCGAGCCGCACGCGAGATAATTCTCCCGCAATCCTGCGGTGCACAGTGAGAAAGCTCTTGCGTCCTCATACAGTCCACTTCTCATTTCCTCAAATTTTCCCCATTTTCTCAAAACCCACAAACTCGGTGTTCAACGGTAAGGTCGTCCCCTGAGTATGTCCACGGAGCCGTCCAAGACTGCGCCGAAGTCTAACGGTCTTTCGTCTCCCTCTTCAACTCCGGAGAAGGTTCGACCTCCGATAACTCCGGCGACCGTGAAGCGTACGGATATTTCGCGCAAGTTCTCGTCTGTTCGCAGCCGCAGCGAATCCCCAAGATCCCGTCCGTCTTCGTCCAGCCTCCCTCAGGGTCGCAGATTCTCGGTTAAAGACTCGAGTGAACACAAAGGTCGTTCCAAGCTTTCAACCCAGACCCAGATCCCGCACGTTGTTGTGACGCACTGTTCTGACGCTCCCGTCACCCGATCCGTATCACAACAGCGCAGAGAACACTCCAGAATGTCCCTCTCCGATTTCATTCTGGCGTGCGACGCATTGACTCTGTTCGAAGCTCGGGAGAGTGAAGCTCTAACTTCTGAAGTGCCCTTGTTTTCCCTTAAAATGCACTTAGAGCAGCTCAAATCGCTGTGGTCAACTGTCGAGATGGAACACTCCCGTTGTCACAAGGCCTTGACAGTCCAAACCGACGAGGAAAGCTTGGCAAACATAAGCCGCATCAAGGCGAAGCACGAATACGCCTATGCGGCGTATGTGCGATGCGGGACGTTGTTTGGAGAACGCATCGAACAGCTCTCGGCACAGATGACGAGTCTTATGCGTCAGCCCACCGCTCCGTCGAGGCCGGCGGGGCATAGAGTTCCTCCGTGTGAGGTGGAGACATTTGATGGCGACAGCCTAGCATGGCCCACATTCCGCGATTTGTTCGCCGCCATTTATATCGCCAACCCGTACTTGTCACAAGTGGAGAAGCTCTATCACCTGAACACCAAGACGCGAGGGGAAGCGAGAACCATCGTGGCTAAGTCCCCCCTGACGAATGAGGGTTTCCAGGCCGCGTGGGAGAACCTCACCGCACGGTACGAAAACAGCCGTCTGCTGGTCATGACTCAAGCCAGACAACTCCTTCAGATTCCCGCGGTGGCACAAGAGTCGGGCAAATCCTTGCGAGAGCTGCAGACCGCGTTTCAAGGGTGTCTTACCGCACTTGAGCGTTCGGGTGTTAGTACTGAGAATTGGGATGTCCTACTTATCGCCATCTGCACTAGTAAATTGCCGAAGGCCACAATCCTCCTGTGGGAGCAATCAGTGCCCAATAAGACTGTCGTCTCAACGTGGTCCGATTTGAACCAATTTCTTACCGATCGGTATCGTGTCCTGGATGCCACCGAAGAACATAAGTCGGCCCCAAGTGTCCAAGCCATCCCCATTGGTCCCCGCAAATCCTCTGCAACGATGAAAGTCCAAGCGTTTCCAGCGAAAGCTCAGCTCAAATCGGCGTCTTGCAAGCTGTGCCATCGGGAAAATCACCCAATACGGCTCTGCCCTAGTTTCCTTGATATGCCTGTTCAGAGGCGGCTGGAAACCATTAGACAGCAGGGACTTTGTCTGAACTGTTTTGCCCGCGGTCATCAAGTGAAGGGCTGCTCCAGTGCGCATAATTGCCATACCTGCAAGGAGCGTCATCATACGCTGTTGCATCCTAGTGATGTGTCCGTGCCCTCGCCATCCGCTGCGCAAGTCCCACCATCCAGCGCCACAGAGCGCCCGTCCGCGAGCGACCAGCTCACAAATGCTCAAAGTTATTTTGCATCTACCCCAGGCAGAGGCCTTTTAGGCACTGCGATTGTCACTCTGCACCATCGTGGTGTGGATCATCATATTCGGGCGTTGATCGACTCGGGAGCCGATTCAACTTTTCTCTCCGAACGTGTCTTCAGCATGGTCCAGCCCCCCTTCTACCCAGTAGACGCCGCGGTTACTGGCATGGGCCAGAGTGATGGAGGCTGCGCCGACAAGGTGTGTCTGCTAATGCTGTCTCCCCCGTGTGACAGATTGAACAAGATTGAGGTCTCCGCCCTGGTCGTATCCAAATTGTCAGGGGCCATTCCAACAGCTCCATTCCTTAATACGGTTCCGACGCAGTGCCTCGATCGCCCCCTGGCTGACCCGTACTACAACAAGCCCGCGCCTATTGACATGATCATCGGTGTAGACCTGTTTCCCCACATCCTCGGAGAACGGATCAAAAAGGATATTGGTGATTTTGTCGGGCTAGAAACCATCTTTGGATGGGTTCTGTGTGGGGCTATCACTCCTGACCCTCCGGTGTCTAGATCCGTTTTCGCGGCACAGACGCGAGTTAGTCCCGAAGCAAAGCTTGATGTACTCCTCACCAAGTTTTGGGAGGTGGAAGACCTTCCCGCAAAGCCGGAAAAGGAGGATGACGCATTCTGCGAGCGGAACTTCCAGGAGACCACCCAAAGGGGAAAGGACGGCCGATATGTTGTGTCCCTACCGTTCAAAGGTCCGAATAGCGTTGACTTGGGCCACTCAAGACCGATCGCGCTGGCTCAATTCCTGCGGAATGAAGCACGCCTTCTCAAGGATCCGGTTCTAAAAACGCAGTACGATGCCATTATTCAAGAGTACGAGGAATTGGGTCATATGATTCGGGTGACGCCGCCTCAAGATGGGAAAAACTTCTATCTCCCCCATCATGCGGTGTTTAAGCCCGATAGCACCACCACTAAGGTACGCGTGGTATTTAACGCGTCGAGCCCCTCCACACAAGGCGTCAGCCTCAACGATGTCTTGCACACCGGTCCTACTCTTCAGGCCGACCTCACGCTTCAGGTACTGAAATGGCGGTTCTTTCAATTCGTTTTCAATGCCGACATAACGCAGATGTATCGACAAATCCGAGTCGATCCCAGGCATACCCCCTTTCAGCGGATCCTCTACCGAGACCGCTGCGGCAATATCCAGGATTACGAGTTACAAACTGTCACGTTTGGGGTTAACTGCGCGCCATTCTTGGCGATCCGAGTCCTTTTACAACTGGCACAAGACGTGCAAGCGATGTATCCTCAGGCGAGCGAAATCCTTCGGAACTACATGTATGTTGATGATGTCCTTGCCGGCGCTCACACTGAAGCCGACGCCCGTCTCGCCATACGAGAGCTTCAAGCGACCCTCCAATCTGCGGGCTTCCCGCTTCGGAAGTGGACTTCCAATAAGAAGGAAGTACTTCAAGCCATTCCGAGAGAGCACCTGCTGCGAGAGGACTTTCTCGAGCTGGAAGACGCGAGCACTGCAAAAACCTTGGGCATCCGCTGGCAAGCTGCCGAAGACGTCTTCTTCTTCACCGTAGCGGACCCCCCCTTGAAGGAGTCGATCACCAAGAGGCAGGTTCTGTCCCATATCGCTAAACTCTTTGACCCCGCTGGTTGGCTAGCCCCATTTGTCATCCGAGCGAAGATATTCATGCAACAAATCTGGCTTACCGAACTGGGCTGGGACGATGTTCTGCCGCCTCTCCTGCTGCAGCAATGGCACGAATTCCTGCAGGATTACCCAGGCCTCAGTCGACTCCGCATTCCCCGTTGGCTAAACACCAGCGATAAGCTCTCGTGGGAGCTTCATGGCTTCTGTGACGCGTCACAGAAAGCGTATGGAGCAGCCCTATATGTGCGGGTTCGGTGCGGCGATCAAGTAGCCGTCCATTTATTAACGGCTAAGACCCGTGTAGCTCCAGTCAAAACAGTCTCACTGCCTCGGCTGGAGTTGTGCGGAGCGGTTTTACTAGCCGATCTCTGGGCGTCGATCGTTCCTGAACTCCCAATCCCACCTGCAACCTCCCAGTTTTGGACCGACTCTACCATCGTGTTGGCTTGGCTCAATAAACCCCCGTGCAGTTGGTCCACCTTCGTGGCCAATCGGGTATCCAGCATCTCCAAAAGCACCAGTGGCCAAAGCTGGTCACATGTGCGCTCCGAGGACAACCCCGCTGATCTGGCGAGCCGTGGGGTCTCCGCGGCCGAGTTATCGGCCAGCAGACTCTGGTGGCATGGGCCGGACTGGCTCCAGCGAGCCCCCGAGTATTGGCCAACTCCCCATAACGAACTCCCAGACACCCAGCTGGAGCAACGAGTCCAGTGCCACACCACCGCGACCACCCTACTCGAGGACGTCAGCGAACGTTTCTCGGATTATGGTAGGGCATTACGAGTCATCGCGTACATCCTACGCTTCGCCACCAAAAGGATTTCGACGCCTTCCACGGTTCACCTCACCAATGACGAACTTCTCTCCGCCGAGCGCGCCTTGATTCGGACCTCTCAGCGTCGGGAATACCTCGCGGAGATACGGGCCCTGGGGGAAGGGCGACCCCTGCCATCATCCAGCACGCTACTCAATCTGAATCCATTTCTCGATCAGCATGGGTTACTCCGCGCCTGCGGACGACTCCGGGCCGCCGAGTCCCTCCGATATGATGAACGTCACCCTATTCTCCTCCCCTATAGTACTCATTTCACTCGCCTGCTTGTCGAATTCGCCCACCGCATCACGTTGCATGGCGGCAATCAACTGATGGTGCGGTATCTGCGCACCAAATTCTGGATCCCACGGATCAAGAACATGGTGAAGTCCCACCTCAAGGGGTGCAAAGTCTGCATCGTTCATCGTCGACGACTACAGACCCAGATGATGGGTGATCTCCCTCGAGAACGGATCACGTACTCCAGGCCCTTCACCCACACGGGCATTGATTTCGCAGGGCCGTTCGAGATCAAAAATTACACCGGGCGTGCGTGTCTCATAACTAAGGGCTATGTCTGCGTCTTCGTGTGTTTCAGCACGAAGGCAATCCATCTCGAGGCTACCTCCGACCTCACCACTGAAAGATTTCTTGCAGCCTTCTCTCGGTTTGTCGCACGGAGACAATGCCCCCAGCGCATTTACTCCGACAATGGCAAAACCTTCGTAGGGGCCTCAAAGGCGCTCGAACAAGATTTCCTGAACGCCACCAAGCTTGATATAATGAAGGCATTTCCCCAGCACATTTTATCCTGGCAGTTCATTCCGCCAAGCGCGCCCCATATGGGAGGACTGTGGGAAGCAGGGGTCAAAAGTTTTAAGACCCTGTTTTACAAGTCTTCGTCCACTGTCAAATACACCTTCGAGGAACTTTCCACTCTCCTGTGCAGGATCGAAGCGTGTCTAAACTCCAGGCCAATCTCTCCCATGAGCGAGGATCCAGAGGACCTGCTGGCCCTAAGCCCGGGACATTTCCTGATTGGAGGACCGCTCTTATCCATTGCGGAACCGGAAATTCTGGTCGAGCCTATGTCACTGATCAACCGATGGCAGCGACTGAAGGCAATCCAGCAGGCTTTCTGCCGCCGCTGGAAGAGTGAGTACCTCAAGGAGCTTCACAAACGGAACAAGTGGAAGTCACCGACTCGCAGCATCCAGACCGGCGACCTCGTGATCGTGTCCGAAGATCATCTCCCCTCCAACGAGTGGCGCTTAGGGCGAATTGAGCGCACTCTGCCCGGGGCTGACGGTCTCGTCCGAGTGGCTGATGTCACCACCGCGCGTGGGTCTATCCGAAGACCCGTAGCGAAGCTTATTCTGTTGCAAGACAGCAGGAGTCCTGAGCCTAAAACCGTATCGTGACTCCCAATCCCTCTATGTTCCCTCCGAATGTCCTCGTCTCCGTGCATGTTGTTCGTTCCCGCGCATAGACTAATCCACTCCCCCCTACGTAATTTCTTTCGTTACAGTTCGTTCAGCTCCCCCTTCATAGCGACATGGCCCCACACGTCTGCCGCACCACCGCAGCAAACGAGCTGCTCCGCAGGGCACGAACGTGTACCGATGCCGGGTCTGTCGGGGGGTTCATGCACTCCGGCAGTGTCAGCGCTTCCTGAACCTCCGAGGGGAAAAGCGGCTCCGGGCGGTGCTGATCAACAAGTATTGTCCCAATTGCTTGGCACACGAGCATTCATCCGACGCGTGCCGGACTCGCCATGGTTGCCGACGATGCGGGCAAAGGCACCACACCCTGCTCCACATGGCCGACCAAACGCCGAGACCACGTGCCTCCGCCCGGCGGCGCAGCCAATCACCCCCCTCCGGGCGTGCTGCACCCCCGCTACAACCCTGTTCCCGATCATCGTCCGACCGCTCCGCTTCCCCAGAAGGCGCACCCGAAATCTCTTTATCCTCCCTGCTCCACGCCAGGACGACGACTGTCCTGCCAACCGCAGTCCTCCGGTTGGGCAATGGCTCGAAATCCTTCGAGACCCGCGTCCTTCTCGATGCGTGTGCGGCTGAGAGCCGCATCAATCGCTCCTTTGCCCGGTCCCTGGGGTTAGCTGTGACCAAGGTCGGGGTCGACCAAGCCTGTACGGCCGTCCTCGAGTCGAGGTCCGACGAGACGTTCCGACGGAACGTTATATTCCGGGTCGAAGAGGACTTGCTCATCCGCACTCCCATCCGGGAAGTGGTGGCGCCGGTTCGGGAGAAATTCGCCACCCTGATCCTGGCCGACCCCTATTTCTATCGGCCGGCGTCGGTGTCCGTGGTACTCGGGGCAGACCTCTATCCGGAGGTCATCCAACCAGGCTGTGTGCCCGGTCATAGCGGTACTCCCGCAGCCCAGAGCACCGTGTTCGGATGGGTCGTCTCCGGCTCCTGTGGGATCTAGGCGCTCCAGAACGTTGCCGTCCCCCGTCCGTTATATGTCCAGGGTGGCAATTGCAACATGTTGCAAGGGGGGCGGTATGTTCACGCCACCGGGTGAACAGCAGTGAGCGGCGAAGAGCAGTGAAGAGTGAGGAGGGTTTTTTGATCCTCGGCATCTACGGTCACACCAGGAGGGGTGACTGGGTTTTTTCCAATGGGCATCGCCATTATTCCGAATCGAGATTTTCACCCGAACACCCGTTCTCTTGCATTTTTTACGATTTGTTAATCACTTTCAACCCGAACCATCTCCGTGTGTGCCGGGTTACCTGTGAATATTATATAAATAATAAAACCTACGTTTATTTAACCGAAGTTTTTCGTGCGTTTTAATTCACCACTCGCTCACCACAAACTGAAGAAATTGGCACCCGCCAACTCCTTGTATTTCATTTGGATCCTTCCGCCCCCCCACGAACAGGAACAAAATAAAATAAAACTAAAAAAATTAACATTGGCATGTCCTAGCTTTTTAAGACTGGAACGAACAACCCGGCGACAGTTGTCGCTCCAGTCGCCAAGACAAATGTCGAAATGTCTGCCGAACGCCGGGACAAACAAGCATTGTGTCGCGCTTTGTCGCTTTCGTCCTCTAGTCGCGTGACAAGAGGGACAATTGTCGCCCAATGTCCGTGTACAAGACCATTGAGCGACATTTTGTCCCTCCAGTCGCCGGCGACCAAAGCGACTAATAAACAGCCCGGCGACCAGAGGGACAAATGTCGCTCAATGGTCTTGTGAACGGGACGATTGAGCGACAATTGTCCCTCTAGTCGCGGTACTGTGAAATTTTTCGCTCTGGTCGCCGGCGACTGGAGAGACATGTCGCCTAGTTGTCTTAGGGACCACAGGGACAAAATAGATAGATTGTCGTAGGGACGATAGGGACAATATCGGATAGTTTGTCGTAGGGACTAGAAGGACAACTTCCATAGTTTGTCTTAGAGACCAGAGGGACAATTTCCATGGATTGTCCTAGGGACCAGAGGACAATTTCGATAGTTTGTCTTAGGGACTAGAAGGACAATATCGACAGTTTTGTCCTATAGACTAGAGGGACAATTTCTATGGATTGTCCTAGGACTAGAGGACAAATTCCCAAGATTGTCGTAGGGACCAGAGGACAAATTCCCAAGATTGTCAAGGGACCAGAGGGACAATTTCCATGGATTGTCCTAGGACCAGAGGGACAATTTCCCAAGATTGTCGTAGGGACCAGAGGGACAAATTCCCAAGATTGTATAGGGACGCAGAGGGACAATTTCCATGGATTGTCCTAGGGACCAGAGGGACAATTTCCAAGATTGTCTAGGGACCAGAGGGACAAATTCCAAGATTGTCATAGGGACCAGAGGGACAATTTCATGGATTGTCCTAGGACCAGAGGGACAATTTCCCAAATTGTCCATGGACTGAAGGGACAATTTCCCAACATTGTCCCATGGACTAAGGGACAATTTCCCAACATTGTCCCATGGACTGAGGGACAAAAATCGACTCAAATTGAAATTAAAATATACAATTTCATTTAATTATTTTTTTTTTACTTTTTAATTTTTATTTTTATATACATTTCTATCTCTAATTTTTAAATATATCAAATATTGGCCTCCTCCCTTAGCTTGCGGTTTTTTGCCTTGTTGGCCGTATTCTTTGCGCAAGCCAGTGCACTTC